>NW_023339696.1:3932015-3933023 GCF_004916995.1 Morone saxatilis
GCTCGCGGCTGGTGGTGGAGCCGAGGCCCCCAGTGGCCGGGCTACGCTCGTCCCCAAGGACCTGGTCGATGGTGGGGCAGTCCTCGTTGGCCAGGGCCGCCGCGTTGGCCGCTGCGTCACCATTCTGCTTGGAGTCTGGGAGAGATAGAGAAAAAAGAAAAAATAGAGTGGTAGAAATGAAAGGAAAAGTATCAAGGTTGAGGACAGAGCGGAGAAAGCAACAGAAGAGAAGGAGGGAAATGGAGAAATGGTGCAGGGAGAGAGGAAGGAAAAGTCGTATGTGAGAAGGTAAAGGTAAAGAGGAGAGGAAAGAAGAGATGGAGAGGAGTGCAAGAAAAAGGAGAGGAGAGGGGAGGAGAAATGGAAAGGAAAGGGGAAAAGAGAAGAGGAAACATGAGAGGAGAAGGGAGTAGAGGTTTGGGGGAAGAGAGGAGACAGGGAGAGGGGGTGGGAGGAGAGGATGAGAGAGGAGAAGAGACAAGGGGAGGAGATGGAGGGGGAAAGTTGAGAGAGAGTGAGGAGGTGGGGTGAAGGAGAGAAGATTAATGATGGTGAGGAAGTAGGAGGAGCATGGGGGGGGGTTGAGAGAAACGGACGGTAAGAGAATAAAAGTAATAAAAATGGAAAAGGGAGATAAGAGCGGAGGTGGTGAGGAGCGACTCAGAGGAGGACAAGGAGAAGGGATTTGGAGATGAGAAACAGAAGCCGAAAAACGGGAGATTAAAGAGAAAAACGATTAGGAGGTAAAAATAAAATGAAAGAGGGTAAAGAGAGGATGGAGAAATGATAGAAGAGAGAGGGAGAGAAGAGGGGGGGTGGAGGGGTGCAAAGGAACGTTAGTGCCTTGTGATAGCTATCCTGATCACATGACCAACACACTGCAGCAGAGCAGGCTGTACACACACACACACTTCATGTAGTCACACGCAGCATTTAACGGCACTGAATGAGAGTGACTAAACAAAGGAGCGGGAGAAGGAGAGAGAGACAGAAAATATATAGTGTGCC
>NW_023339696.1:3933076-3933557 GCF_004916995.1 Morone saxatilis
ACACACACACACACACAAGAGGAGATGGCTATAGGGGAAACAGTGTTTGCAGCTTTCAACAAAGCTGTCAAATCTAATCTGATATGATTTACTGTTCAACAGTTACAGATACAGACCAGAGGGGTGGACACACACACACACACACNNTGGTTCCATGTCGGTTTCATTTTGCATTTGTTACAACATGATCAAGACTACTTTTTCCCAAAACACATCAAAAAGCGAGACTGAAAAAAAGCTACTTTATATAAGAAATGTTAACTTCATTATACATTTAATTTTAAAAGACCTGTCATAATAATATTTATTTATTGCTATTGTAAGGCCTACACTTCAGATTATTTCATTTTCGACCCCATGGACACCCTAACACTTGACAGTGGGGTGAAAAGCCGTCGTCATAGTGACAATATATTGTTTAAATATGGCAATAATAGAGCACATTTTCAGACTTCAGCTCTCCTGGAAGACATTCATAGTG
>NW_023339696.1:3933721-3953621 GCF_004916995.1 Morone saxatilis
CATTGATGCTGTGGTTTGTTCAGTCTGTTGCTGACCTTACTTTACAGCCTGACATATGGATTCAATTGCCTTTCGCTGATGAGTAGTGTTCATTTCTAAAGATGGGCAGAACCAGATGGGAGGAATGCTTAAAATGCAACAATGGCTTTGTTTATAGCTATTCCCATAGCTATAAACATAGCTATAAACATAGCCATAAGTTTACTATTCCCATTATAATGGCTTTAAAAGTAACGTTGTGAGGCAGCTGGACTCGCAAGATCACAATATCACAAGATAAAAAACAATGCCCCATACAAACACCTACATTTAGAAAAAAGAGGCCACAACTTGCAGAGGGGTAGTTTAAATGTTTCATAGATTGATAAACGATTTAACCTGTTTATTTTATGGCTGTGTTCTTTCTGCGCTTGCCTGTCTTGAAGTAAATGTGTGAGGATGTAAGTTTCTCCACTTCCAAAAACTGGCAGCTTCCAACCTGAACTCGACCTCTGCGCTTGTTTCTTCTGGGTTTCTGAGTTTGTTCCTGATGCAAACTCTTAAAGAACTGAACAATATTGGACACCTAGACAGCAGGAAAACAAGACATAACGACCAAAGCCAGGATAGACCGAAGTGTTGAACAAATTAAAAACTGTTGGAAAACTTTGAAGACCGCCTGTTACAAAGCTAAATTCCAAAACAACAAAAGGGGATTCGGCCGAATCAAATTCTGGTTTTATAAAAACATCGTCAAATTTACAGCTTTTGCGCACAGCTGTTCTGATTAAATGAGTTTACGCAAGACTACTCATAGTTATAAACCTTGAATCCTGTAATGGCACATCACTGCAACTCTACGCACAGTGCAGATGATGGACATGTCCATTAAAGCAGGAGATCGGAGCAGAGATGAGATGGCCGGGATCAATGTTTCGACAAGCAGAAAATACTGTACATCTATATAGACCCGATCCAGGATTATCTGAACATGTCAGCCTTGGCGGCGCACAGCATCTGGCTGTGAGAGCAAAGAGATGGATTTGTCGAGAGAATGTAATAAGCCTTTTTTTTTCAGCTTTCTCGTCCCATCGTAAATTAAAATCTATTTTAGTGTACTCCACTCTAGTAAGAACGGGGACATCAGCAAGTTATTTACAGCTTCAAAACCTGTTAGATACATACTTCTCACATCAGTTCAGCGCTTGACATCTGACCTCTGGTCATTAGTTTGATGAGAAAGTGAGAGACTTGGACAGTTTTATGAAATCATTTCTTGTTATGGTCACTCCAGTGATTAACTGTAGAATTTGGAGCTCTATAAGTAGTAAAGTAAAGAAGAGATGACACATATCTGAAAAGGAAACAAATCCTTTCTCAGCCATGTCCAAAACAACCTGCAAGCCCGTTCACACACATCCCATGACACCCAACACTCACATCCAAGTCCCGCCCCTTTTTATATAAATTCAAGGACTCTAAATTTTGGTATTTTTGAGATATTGGTTGAAATTAAATACATGATTCAGAGGCCTGTTTTGCCTTTTTCCCTCACATCCACTCACACCTGCATACACACATGATCTCATCTCTTTTAGATCACTCACCTGCCCTGTTGATCTCGATGATCTCCTCCTGTGCCAGTGGGCAGTCTCCGGTACCCATCATGCTGCCAGATCCCACCATTCCCGGCCCGAGCACATTGCCCATCAGCCTGTGCGGCGAGGCGGTTGCCATGGCTAGGGCGTCTGGCTTGCAGTAGTTGGGGCTGCCCGGCTGTGGTGCTCGGGGGATGTGCTTGTTCCTCTTCTTGGGGAGTTTCTGCTTGGCCATGGCCAGGGAGTAGTACATGCCGAAGTTGTTGACGATGACAGGCACAGGCATGGCGATAGTCAGCACACCGGCCAAGGCGCAGAGGGCACCGACCAGCATTCCCGACCATGTCTCGGGGTACATATCCCCGTAGCCCAGCGTGGTCATGGTCACCACAGCCCACCAGAAGCCGATGGGGATGTTCTTGAAGTTGGTGTGGGCCGCAGCTGTCGGATCGTCTGGATCTGCACCGATGCGTTCGGCGTAATAGATCATGGTAGCAAAGATGAGGACGCCCAGCGCCAAGAAGATGATGAGCAGCAGGAACTCGTTGGTGCTCGCCCGCAGAGTGTGGCCCAGGACACGCAAACCCACAAAGTGGCGGGTCAGCTTGAATATACGCAGGATACGGACAAAGCGCACCACGCGCAGGAAGCTCAGCACGTCTTTGGCTGTTTTGGAGGAGAGGCCGCTCAGCGCCACCTCCAGGTAAAAGGGCACGATGGCCACAAAGTCTATGATGTTAAGGGCGCTGCGGAAGAACTCTGCCTTGTCGGGGCAGAAGATGACGCGCAGCATCACCTCAATGGTGAACCAAATGACGCAGACGCCCTCCACATATGTCAGCCATCCATCTGTGACAACCTCATACACTATCTGCAGGGTGAAAGAACAAAATGAAGGGTTAGTTAATTTTTATCAAGCTGTTACTCATTCATTTATTCATTCATTACAAGGTAGCTTTGTTCCACCATACAATTGTGCATTTCTGTGTTTTATAGTGCCCTTTTCTCACATCTAGGGTTGCAGCGGTGTACTGATACCATGGTATACTGTTTCATTCTGTTAAGGGTCATTGTAATTGATGATAATAATGTAATATAATACTCTTTACAGTTACACTACTCACTTCCTATCAAAAGTTTCTTTAGCAATTTCTCATTAACATAATTTGTCATTGTAGGCATACGTCGTCCATTAATTCCTGATAATGGGCAACTCATCGGGCATCATCCCTTACATAACTCATATGAAGTTGATCCTAACTAACTTATAGCAAACCCCTTCCATCACAGGTAATGTTCAGTATTACCTCAGCTAACTCATCAAGCTACTTGGTGCTATTGTCCAAAAGGGCTTCATGTTATTCATCCTGTACTGCTGTACTGACTCATTAGCTATCTACATCAATCATTGGATGGCTAGCTAACTAATAAATCTCCATTAATCCTTAGCAAACTAGTTAACAAAATTGAACCTACGGTTGATGTAGCTTGACTAGCTAATTAGCTAGTCTTTTGTCATGCGAACATTAGTTTACTTAAGATATTGCTTTTATCTGTTAACCCTCTTCAAAATGTAGTTTTCTTATTCAACATAGTCAGACCTAGCATAGCATATGCTTTCTAAATAGGCAGGAATGTAGGGGTGTTAAAAATATTAAAAGATATTGAATCGCAATATTTTATCTTGTATCGACTCTCAGAAACACGCATTGATTTTTGTGGTTAAACCCCCAACCTCTACATAGCAGTGTTGTAAACATAAGCTGAGGGCTATAATGTTACGATAAATAAAAATGCTGATGCCACTGTTCTGGTTGCATAAAAAAAGTTTAAAAAAAATTAACTGAGATTTTATGACAGTTGTTATAAAATTAAATAATTTGTTTATTAAATCACAATATATTGCTTAGCGTAGAGTATCGCAATACATCACAATATATTGAATCATAACCCTTCTATGTCTTTCTTTCTTCTTGCCAATACACATCCCTACAGGAAAGGAGAAAGTTGACCAAAGGGACGGGGCTTAGGAAGGGTCAAGTACGTTAAATAATAAAGAGCCAGTCCACCGTTTTACACATAAATGTCAGTTTACTAGTTATGGGCTGTACTACTCAGCCTGTGCTTTGTTTGTGTAATGAGTTCTGCAGATCTGGAGGAGCTTGGTCAAGTCTAAGAAACAGTGTTTATCTTGGCTTGAGCTAGGAGACATCAAAATTAGGGGCATGGGCTTATGAATGGATGCTCTAGGTTGCATCTTGGGATTTGTAGTGTAGAGCGTTTTTGGTAATTGACCCATACCAGGGACTAAAAAAGGTTTCCTTGGTCTCTGCTGCTTCCTTCTTTAATCATTAATCTTTTAATCTGTCTCCCAAATCTCACAACTTCAAAGAAAAGCAACACTGCATTTGCTGGAGTGTCCCTTTAAAGGTCAATTCACTAAAACTTCAGTGTACCTCCTCATGTGTCGTGTTGTCAACGGTGACAAGCTCCGTTTTATTATAGATGGTGTTGAAGGCTTCGTGGGTCTCCAGGCAGAAAGTGGAGATGGAGAGGAGGATGAAGAAGAGTGAGCCAAACGCCACATACTGCAGAGAGAGAAACAGAGACAGGGTGTTACAATTTGCACATCATCTCCTTTTATTTAAACAACACTACAGGACACTGTCACACCTACACACCCACATTTTCCTGGCCAGTTTCAGCCTTTGTCATTAGTATTTTGGTGTTCATGTGCTTGCTGGTGGAGGAGGAGGGGTTTGGGCCATTGCAGCATGTGGAAAGCAGTAGTTATGCCAACAGGTTGCAGACAGGGGGCGCCAATAACACACCGAGGAGAGTGAAGAAATGCTGTTAATTCATTGCAAATGTCCTGACTGCTGCAATCCCATTGATAACAGCACAGACAGAGAGATAGAGGGAGGGAGGGGAAGGATGATGGATGGGGAGTGTAAAAGTAATGAGGTACATAGTGTATCTGTGTGTGTGTGTTTGTGTGTGTTTGAGAGAGAGAAAATAGATACACAGTGTACGTAAAGTGAAAATAAGTGGCTACATGAACAACGAAGGAATAAGGTGCATACTACTGGGAGCACCATTATGAAAACACACACAACCTGTATCATAGAACTTCAACAGATGTCTATTGCTGTGTGTATATGTAAATCCAACACACGTACTGTAGGTTGAGCAGCTTTTTTTCCAATCAGCACAGGATCAATAATCATCTATTTGTCTTAGAACACCGATACACACACAATCAACCTGCAAATCATTCATATATTTTATGAAACGTATTATCAGTCATTTTCTGTGCAGTGCTCATGTGTATATAATGAGATTTCCTTTTCTCTGCAGCATCCCCCTGCCCCCCGACTATTCCTTGCCCTCACATCTCTCTCACACTCTGCATCCCCCCTCTCCAATGCCTCTCTCTCTCTCTCTCCTCTTGCTCTATGCAGTGCACTGCCTGGATGTGTTGGGGTCCTCAGTGTGTGTGCGGAGTAGCAATGGTCTTCTTAAATGCCGGGATAGATGTCTATGTTCTCAAATCTCAAGAACATCATGTAGGCTCGTTTTCAAAATCTCTTTCCTTCCTTCCTCTGATTTTTTAAATTTATATTTTTTCTATACTCACCAATTAGTGGATACACATATAGACAATAAGGACATATTAAAAAATATAAAATACAAAAACATTTAAGGACACTGACTGGTAACGGGACAGTGTATATGTGAATAATATATAATAATACTAATAATTCTACTAATAATAATCATCTTCATCATTATCATCTTTTATGCATACTATGCATTGCATTAAAAAAAATCACAAACAACCAATTTTGAGCAGAAATTAATTTTTTTAAATAAAATATGCAAGGCAACATGAAACTCTTAACTAACAAAAGCTGGACCTTGAATATTAATGTTCCTCTCCACGGTTTATGTCCAGTAAAAGCGAGGGCTCCCTCTTCAGACTACTTTGTCTTAACTGTTGTTGTGTTTGATGAGCTCAGGCTGCAGGTAGGTACATTATTAGAGAGACACACAGTGAACTGGTGCTAACTGATTCCAAAAGAGACAGGGAGCCAGTGTGAAGATGTTTTCTGTATTCCTTTTTACTTCTTTTGGTTAAGACTCTAGCAGCTGCATTATGTGCAAGCTGAAGTTTGTTCAACTTGGTCTGAGTTATACTGAGTTTTTTTAGGTCAGTCTACATGGTTACCTAGTACTGTGCTGTCTATCAGATAAACCAGTATACCAGTTTTAATTTCCTGTATGATATGAATTTTTTCATATACCGCCATACCAGTGAACGGCTGAAACAACTGCTGTAACCCTTTAATAGGCAGCCATATTGTTTTTACCATAAAGAGCGCTATGGTCGTGGTAAGCTGTGCAGCGTATATTAAGAGGGGAGCCCTATTAACTACTACTACTAATAGTTAGACCTCTTTAACACAACAATTAATGAACCACAACTAACAGGGCAAAATACCATGACAGACAACAATTTGTGACTATTTGCTCACTATTAAGTCACTATAAACCTATATAAAGGCCCACTCATGCAAAAATAAATACTTTGATATACAATGAAACTGTGCATCGTCTGCATAGCAATGAACTGTCACATCATGTTGCTGAGTAACTGGAACATATATGGTGGGGGCAGATAATAATGATGATGATAAATGGAACATTTTGTCATAGCAGGAAAGGCAGGTGTAACTAATTCATGATGGCAGCAATAGTTACAGTACTTAGATTTAAAACCAGTCAAACCACGTCAGAACCACTTTCTGTGTGTGTGATTAGTATGTGTGTGCATACTCACATCTCACACACTGTCGGTAAGATTAGTGGTTAACTTCCCGCTGTGTGTGTTTGTGTGTGTCTGGGTGTCTGCTAACATGCAAAGTGCACATACAGTGCATCTGTAGTACCTGTGTGTTCAAGCACGCACATGCATCTACGCTCAAATGTGTTGGCTTAAGTATATACATGTGTAAGTATGCTGCCATGTATGTGTGTACATGTTTGCGCGTGTGTGTGTGTCAGGTCAGTGATGAAGACAGACGGATGAAGTCTTGCTCTAATCCTCAGGGAGCACATCAAGTCCCACAGCTTATTATCATGGTCTAATTTAACACTGCTATCTAGAGCTGCCCTGGATACACACACATACATACACGCACACACACACATTCTCGAGCATTTTCGAGGTGTTGGAGGGTTATTAAAAGCAGATACAGAAGGATACACAGCAAAAACATCCCCTCATTTAATTTTACAACTTGCCTTGGCAAGCTCCTTCTTTAAATGGATGCTGCACCTTTTAAAAATCCATTTTTGGTATACACTGTACACAAGATGAGTATACACTGAATATACATGTGGTCTTGCTGCAGTATCGCTCACCCTCTTTTATTTTGGTATTATATACAGTTTATTGATGCAGGGGAATTATCTGTGCACCCCTTTTCCGGTCAGATATGTGATTAACATAATTTATTTTTATTTTAAATTATACAATTATCAGACAGGGATGTCTGTTTGTTCTGCCAGAAGCTTTAATAAATTTACTTTCTATCCAGTTTTAAGACACATTTATACCACTAAGAGTGCAAAAAGTAGAACATCAGAAGAAGGCATCCGTACAACAACTGTAACCACTGCAGTATGAACACATTCAGTGACATTCAGCCTCTAACCAGTCAGATTACAAGACTCTATGAAGTGGTACTAAAAGTGCCCTGCCCCTTTTTTTAAGAAGAAAAATATAACTAAAAACAATTAATCGATGAAAATAATTAAATTAAAATTAAAATAGTTCCCAATTAATTTAATAGTTGACAACTAATTAATTGATCAACTAATCATTGCAGCTCTAACACACAACCACTTACACATGATACAGTACACATTTCTTACCAACAAACCCACCAAATTGGTGTGTTTGTTTTCTGATCAAACCTGTATCATCAGGATGACGTAATTTCTATGTGCCTTCCCAAACATTTACAAATCACTGTTGGAAAATAAATCCATTTTATGATATGAAAACACTAATGTTTGGTAAGGTTAATGCACAAAAATGACTCTGTTAAAGAAGCATTTCCCCCGTGGAAACATTAATCTTTATTGAAAGTGGGTTATATATGTAGTCGAAATGTAACATCAATTTTGAATTTGGTGCCTATGTTGGACCGAGAAAAGGGTGTTTGTAGCTCACCCCCTCTACAAATGGATATGAGCTTCCTGCTCGTCCAGTGGATGCAAAATGGATGATTTTTCAGTCATTGCGCAGCAGGAAGGTGCAACACTGAAAATCCGTATTGTGTTCCCGTCTGCAGGGGAAAATTGGGGAGGTAATGGTGCGACGAGCCATTCAAAATAATGGACCCGGGGTGGTCTAGACCGATTACAAAGCGTTAATGTGCATAAAGTGGGTGAAGTGTCCCTTTAAGGGGTAAGTTAAAATGTCTACCACCATTGGTTAAAGTTAGGGGTGCTTTGTTGTCATGGTTACAGTAATAAACACTAGGTTTGAGAACAATTGTGGTTATAACCCACAACACTGACTTGTGGTTGGAATTAAATAAAACAATGGTCTCCTGTGTCTGATGTTTTGCTGACCATCTATCCACCCCCGCCTCCTCCCTACACAGGTTATGTTGCTCAATAATAACGGCAATCTAGATCCTCTTTGGCTTCTGCCATAATAGCTAACTTTTTAATTTAGGTGCACCCGATAATACAGTGTCAACCTCACATGCTGCAGAATAAATAGTCATGTAAATCAAAATCTGATATTCTATATTTCAGGTGTACCAGTGCGACCAATGAAAATGCTTAGTTCAAAATAATTTCCCCCTGGGACTATTAAAGTATTTCTGATTCTGATTCTGATTCTGATTAGTTGCACTTTGGTTGCATGTCCGACTGGTGCCCTCCATTCATCTACAGGTGGCGGTAATACTGCAAAACAATATGCATCAATCCACAAGATACTTTTACAGCAGCCATTTTGACATGAAATAGTAGGGTAAACACAAGTGTTACCAATGATACTAATTAATATTCTGTTCCATTTAGGTCAAACGGAGTCAGGGGGCTGCTATTGATTGTGCTGTTGTTGGCTCACTGGAAACGCTCAGCTCCACTAGATGGAACACAACATTTAGTATCATTGGTAACACCTGTGTTTAACCTACTATTCCATGTCAAAAGGGCTGCTGTGCTTTACAGAAAAAAAATCTGATGAAAATAAACAAAAGAACAAACAACATAAAAACACTGGGAAATAAAGTTACAAGGCAAGTGCAGGAGGGTAAAATCCATCAACTCTTTCCTATAAATGAAAGTTTTAGAAGATATTTAAACAATGCTAATGATGTAGCCTGTCTGATTTCAGTAGGAAGGTAACAATTGTTATGTCAACAACTAAGTCAAGTGTTTATGATTAAATGGGAATATCGTATTCAGGGAAAAGAAAACCCTGCAGCAGAACTGGACCATCAGCAGTGAATACTGAACACAGCTGTGTAATAAATAGCCACACACAATATTATACTACCATTATAACCACGCAGAGTCTTTTTGACGCCAGTATGAATCTATTTCTGTTGTCAGATGACAGTCTGCATATGAAATCCTGTAGGCCTAGATGAGATCTTTCAGTGGGAAACACCTTCTACCAGCCAAATGCTGCCCAAATGTGTCTGG
The DNA here is from genome assembly GCF_004916995.1 of Morone saxatilis. Lineage (NCBI taxonomy): Eukaryota > Metazoa > Chordata > Actinopteri > Moronidae > Morone > Morone saxatilis. The sequence goes on from NW_023339696.1 coordinate 3,943,030, forward strand.
CTGGTGAGTCTGTCTGCTCTGCCAGACACTTTGGCAAGTAACCAGCCATCATTTGGCAATATAGTTGGCTGGTAAAATAATGTGATTGTCTTACTGGTTGATATAAGGGCTTTAGCTACCACTGTGGCCAGCTGAGGGTTAATTTTTTTTTGATGTTTGATGCTTTGACTTTACAAACACCTGATACAGACTGAGACACACATGGATTTTCACAATACAGATGATAAACCAATAATACTATTTTACAACCAGCTATATGTGTATGTGTATAAGGGGCCTGTATCAAAAAGCAATATTAGTGACCTAGCCAGCTATCTTTTAGGTTGACTTTCCAGTATCATGAAGATGGGTTTTAACTGTGGTAAATCACCATACTAATCTGTGCTACATGGTTGACCTTCTCCGGAGCAGACCAAAACCTGCCAAAAGCCCTCCGACTGACCACTCAGCTGATGTGAGCAGCAGGAACTGATCTACAGATCTGGATGTACAGATCTGGAGAATCATTTGCTTTTTTGATAGAAGATTGAAGAGTTTTTTAAAGAATCATTTGTCTACTCTGAATTTTTCATGAAAGTAAACTCCATTTTTGATACTACTTATGATCATCATTTTGTCAACAATAGCATTTCAATGTATTTACATTTAGTAATTACCTCTATAGTAGTTTTCATTGTTAATGGCGGGGTCCACCATTCCTATGCTAGATTCGAATTGTCTTCACTTATAAGGAATTGCGAAGATAATCAGGTGTCATTAATATCAGCTACACTGTTTTCTGATTATTCTTTTACAGCTCCATCTGAGTCTGATTGAATTAACTTATTATTTAAGTTAGCTAATGCTAAGGCAACAGTTCCTACTGCTGCTGCTTCATATAATAAGCATTCAACTGGCAAAACTCGGGCTGGCTTTTATTGTCACAGGAAACACATTTGTCACCATGTTTTGCACCAATAGCAGTCGTTATCATTATCAATAAAATATCAATTCATTATTAATAATAAAACAACCTTGTTTGGCTGCTGAAATCTTAAAAAAAAAATTGACATTACAATTTTTATATTTGTACTGGCTGTATGATTTTATACAACCCACAATATGTGTATACTTATTTTAGGCTCTTTTCCTGATCTCTTCCTAGCTACAGTTATCGCTGAATGGTTTTAGGAGAAAACTAGAAAAATGTAAAAACAACCAAAAGGTATAACATAAAAAGAGGTCACGATGAACAAATCCTCCACATCCTCATTCTACTTGTTATTTAACCTACACTAGAACTCATCCTGCTCTTTCTCTTCTTCTCTACTTCCCTTCAGACGTCCCTACTTCGTCCTCTCCATCACGTTCCCTCGCTCCTGCCAGTCATACAGAATGACCTGAATTTCTTCCCATACCTCCTCCCTTGGACAATCTCCTCTCTTTCTTTAGCTTTCTCTCTTTATCTTCTTCATCACTGAGTACCTTTTCTCCCTCCTGCCTCTGCTATTTTCTCCTCTATTTCTGTCACTCTTTTTATACCTTTCTCCTTCATTTGTGTTCTTCCCTCTCTCTCGTCTCTTGGTATCATTAGAGCTCTCATAATTCAAGCCTTGTTATTGCTCCCTTCTCAGTTCTTTCGTTCTTTGTCTTTTCTTTCTGTATGTAGGCTATGTAATATGAAGTGGGTTGTTAGTAGTGACAAACCCAGACAAGTATTACCTGACTCTGCAGTTCACAATGAGGTATTTTTTTAGCCACATTTAGCTCTTTGTTTCGTTGTGTATCTCACTCACGTTTCTAGCTTCACAGGGCAGCTATTTTCAGCAAAAAAGCTGCGTAGCACCAAACACCGGACATGTTATTTGAACTTACATTCATCAGGAGAACAGAAACATGACTCACAGTGAATGCTAATGTTGCTCTGTGTCTGCTGGATGTGTAAATAGACAGTTAGTCTACATATTTTTTCAGGGATTGGTGAAGACCAAGCCAAAGCTAAAGAAGAAGCTAACATTTCTCTGTGTCTGCTGCTGTTTAAATAAGAACTTGCCCCATGCCCCAATAATAGTTGAGTAAGCCTCGGTCAACTTTCTCCTTTCCTGTACTAAGATATGCTAGGTGTGTTGCCTGTCTATGTTGAAATCACATTTAGAAGATGGTTAAAAGATAAGTTATCTAGCTAATGTTAGCACAATGCTATCTAACCAGTTAATTTACATCAATTGTTAGTTAGCTAACATTCTACTTACACACGTCGCATTTTTAAATAAAGGAAAGGAAAAAGCTGAGCAGTAGCTAGCTAAACAGCACAGAGCAGGGGACTTAGGAAGGGTCAATTGTATAATGATGATAATGCTTTTCTGCTCCCTTGTGGCTAAAAGTCAGTTCATACAGCTAAAATACTAAAACATTTTGCTGACATCTAACTACCCACCTATTAGCTTAAGTAAATAAGAGGAAACCAAGACCAGAAAATACAATAATAATGCTTGTTAAAAGCATTTAAGTGGTCCTACACAAGTTTGCTTGTGTTAGCATATCTGAATAAATAACACTAAAACATCTTCCGGTGATTCAGAAAATACTCATTACCTAAGTACTTGGCTAACAATGTCAATAGTGAGAGAGAGAAGAGGATGGATGAAGGTGGGAGGGATGAAGACAAACAGCAGCAAGTCAGTAAGGGAGAGAGATGTAAAGAATTAGAGGGATGATAGAGGAAATGAAAGAAGATAAGACAATTGCAAGATGGGGATGACGTGAGAAAAAACTGCTCTCAGCTTGGGATGGAGGATCAAAAGCCTCTAATTAGAGTCATTTAGCCTGGCCAGGCTTGAGATCTGTGCCCAAACTCATCACACTGATCCCACTCTGACCTATATGTCAGTGGAGAGAGGGAGAGAAAGAAAACAGGAGGAAAGGCTATACTAACAAAACTACAGAAAGAGAAAGCTGTGGCACGCTAATTGTAAGATGTGACCTCCAGCTGGTGGATATACAGTGAGGAAACCTACCAGGAGTGTAAGCTGGAAAGACTACAGGCTTGTTCACATAGGACACAGAAGCTGATATACCCTGTCTCCTACAAATTACTTTTAAATTCTCATTTGTATTACCAAATACGTTTAGGAAAATTAAACTGCTGTATGTATGATCAGTGGCAAACCTTTGAAGAAGGTCCAACCTTGATGTACCACATGGAATTCATTGGTAGGAGTGTTTACAAAAGGCAGGACTTGGACACCAGAGATCGAGATTCACATGCTGATCTACATATGGTTAGCCGGGTGTGAAGATTTACCCATACAAGTTCAAAATCGGTTTTAACGTTCTAGATGCAACTACATTGGTACGCAGACCCCTGGATCGATCTAAATGTACCATGAACCAGTCGATCGTCGGTTATATAATATGCATCTGTTGACTGAAGCTTTGCTGCTAACAGCGTCTCCACTCTTGTGAAAGGGCAACGTATTGGATCCTAGAAGGAACTAGTAGAAGGACTGGTTAAGGTCAGGAAAAGATTGTGGTTACGGTAAAATCTTTGTAAACTCGCTGAGCATTGAACCATTCTCAACTTCCCAACATCACACCGGCTCTCTTTGAGTTTCAAGGGAATAGTTTAACATTATGGGAAATCTGCTTGTTTGCTGTTTTGCTGAGATTTAGATGAAAAGATCAACACGTTAAATATGAAGCTACAGCACGCCAGATTGATCTGTTTAATCTGTACAAAACCTAAAGACTTGTCATCACCGTGAGGTTTCCAGGCAACAAGAAAATACTTCAGGAAGTGGCTATGCCAGCCAATGACTTGCAGCAGAAGCCAGCACTTTTTTAATATTATTTTCAATAAGATTTAAAATTAATATACCAGCAAACAATTGGCTGTCAAACTCCCGTCTGTGTTTGTTCGGAGATAACTGTAAGTAACGGATCGGTTTGGTACTTTGGACTTTCTCTCTGGTTTGTTTACATAGCCTGTCTGCTCTGTGTGCAGCTGAGTAGAGCGACTGAAACTGCTGTTTTTTCCATCTACGTAGGTGAATTCAGGATTTATTTTGACCGAACCAGACTTCGGGATTGTTGGAACAGTGTAAAGATGAACAAAGACAGTTTTATCTAGTTTATGTCCACTTTGAATGAAGTTATGATGTTACGATGATATGCAAGGGTGGTGTGTGATAGCGAGAGTTTCTCGGTAAACAAAGGGTCTATCTCTGTAAGGATACTTCCATAATGTTGTCAGACACTTATAATAACAATTGGAGTGCATGGCAAAAACAAGCGCTTTTAGTGGACGTAGCTTGACAGGCGCTAGTTAGCTTATGTTGCGGCCACTGCAGCCTGTTTCATGAACATTTTGTCATCTAATCTAAATTATTTCGACCAAACCAGAGTTAGTGATTAATGGAAAGACTGAAATGACTAACAAAGACCGTTTTGGTGAGGTTTATTTCTGTGCCATTGTTTTTGTCTGTGATGCTGGTGTTCTAGTGCAGCATCCAATGCCAAGTACATTTTGTATAACATTTAACCACAAAAAACAGTGTCTTTGTACAGTCTCCAGTGTCAAATGTCAAATAAGTTATGTTCCTCACTGATTTAATTTGCCAAAGTAGATTTGTTGTATAGATATTTTCTTGGAGTCATGGTTGCAAGAGATATAAAAGTAATCAAAAGTCAGGAAACTAGATGAAATGTTTGCACCATTTCAACAAAAATCAATAAAATAGGGAGACTGTCCTCCCAAGAAAAAGAGAGTATCAGTCGTTATGAGCAAGTTATTTTATTATAGAGAAACTAAATCTGCATAGTGAGGAGGTCTGGGTGGATGAATGGATCGACAAAACATAAAACTTTGTTTCCTGTTTCCGGCAAGAATCAACATTGGTCACTGATTTTTGTGTCTTTTAAAGATCCCCTCCAGACATGTATTAAGGCATATATACAAATAGTCTGCTTGGAACAATATATAAAAAAAATATATGAAAATATAATTTCCTCATTAAAATCTTTAAAAAGTCTACCATATTAATAATCCCAGAATCTCAGATTATGCAAATGTTGTTCATTTCCAGTTTTACTGCTGGACACAAGATGTCTCCTACTTCACTGTAAAGTCCATTCTCAGTGGATGTGCACTGGTGGCTTCAAGTTTCTACATCACACTGTACAACCAGGACTGGGGACTTATAAAACTATTTGTGGATGTAAACAATCATGATCGTAGGCCCTGCAACCAACCCCCTAAAATCAGATTTTCACCGAGCACAGAGAAACTTTCAGACAGATGAATGCTGGAAAAACATCTCTAGTGTCAAACTCTGCACCGACATCATTCAAACAGCACACTATAGGAACAAGAAGAACAACTGATTTCTGACTGGAGGGGGCTTTAATCCTGGTACCCTAACCCTTAATTCATTTTTGTGCCTAAATATAACCACACTTCAACCACAGAGGGGCAAGATCAGAAAACCTCTTTTTTTTTGCACCAGTGATGTGTACGAGTTTTGGAGGGCACAGACGAATGATGTCATCCTGCTGATAGGGGCGTCATATCAGAACGCACTAATATGTGTTTTGTTCCAGACGACAGTTACAAACGATCCTATGATTTTGAGTTAAAAATGCGACTGCAGCCCAATGACTATACAAACAGATACTTCATTAATTACATCACATTTTCTCTCCTGTAGCAGTGACGCAGCAACCGGGATGTCCTCTCTTACACTGCAGAAAAGACACACACACACACAGTGTCCCTTGTAAAGGTGACTTCACTACAAATAGCCCGGCTGAAGATTTGCATACTGTTTACTCCCCAGGAGGAGGATACAGCAGTATGTTGGCTGGGATCCCTCCACACACACACACCACACACACACATACACATACACACATCTGAAGTGTGACTTCTGCCAAGTCAGTAAGAATCTAACTGGACAAGCTGTGTGAATATGTGTGTATGTGAGGGAGTGAGAGATGAGAGTGAGACAGGTTCAGGTGAGAGACAGCCTGTATGTGGTCGGCTTGTAGCTGTGTGTTGTTTCAGACAGCAGGAAATGGTGCAGTGCATTAGCTTGCAGTGTGCTACAGTAGCTGGGGCGTCTCAGCACCCCTCCCTCTGTGGATTTCCCACTCTTCCCCCCTCTTGTTCCACTTCATCTTCCTTGTTTGCACTCATTTATCTCCTACTCTTTATCTAGTCGTCTGTCTGGCAGCCTTCATCCTCACTGCGGTTCATGGTTTTCTGCATCGCTCAACCTGTTTGCAGTCTAATTCCTCTATCTCAACCTCTCTCCCTGTTGCTGACAGATGGCGACATGCAGGAGGTGTCAAAGATCAACCTCAACACAAACAAGCACAAAGGTCTGACAATACTGTAATGGATAATATTAAAGGAGCTTTGAAACCAGCAGCAGAGGACTTTTTAGGTCTTACACTCATCTGATAGTTTGGGTAGGAGATGAACTTCTCTCTCAAGCTCTCGTTTTCATTCTTTACACTTCCGTCATTTCTCTCATGTACAGCTGACAGCAATGCTTTCAAGAAGAGACTGTCCTCAAGTGTCAAGACCACAAAGACACGCAAAAGACACTGAGTTCTTGGAGAGAGATAAGGGAGACAGGTGGCTACAGCCGGGAGGAGGCTGTGACTGCAGGCCTCTCACACCATTGTTCGCCACTGCCAACAGTGTGCAAACACGTGGCCAGAGTCGTGCAACCTGATTGGTTTAAAGCACACAGAGTAGGGCTGCAACTAATGATTATTTTTATTATTGGTAAATTCTAAAAGACATTCAGTTGACCATCATAGAAATCTACGAACAGCACATCGAAAAGCTGAAACAGAGATTGTTTTGCATTTAAAAAAAAAAATGAATAAAAGTTGCTGATGGTAATTTCAAGTTAAGTGCAAGGAGCAACCTCCGCTGCTGTAAAATGAGGCCAACAAGGAAGTGCCCAAAACTGCAGTTCCTTCAAGGGCCACTAGCGGCTGGCTGCAGAAGTAAGTCAATCTACACAAGCCCCCATGTTAAAATGCCCAACATTACAGCAAGTAAACATGTTTACAGCCTGGTACCAAAAATAGTTTTGGTCTCTATAACTAATTTCTCTGTTTATGACAACTGTACGGGGAGTGAATTTTTATACAAGCCCTTTGTTTAAATTACATCAAGGCTTAAAATAATACATAATTAAGGGCATGGCTGCTATGAGTGTTGGGTGGGTTTCGTCACAGTGGGTTGGTTTCAGTAACTAGGCTTCATTCAGCCTGAATTTGTTATATTTATTATACAATTATTTACAGCCTACAATTGAGCTTCAGAGCAGTATTTCTGATCACAAGAATAAGAGAACTATTTACAGAATAATATTTACAAGTACGGACATTAACACATTTTACTCACTTCATGTTCATACAAAGTACATTATATAAACTGGATACTCCCTTCCTCCCTCCTCAGAAAGACAGACACAGCAGCCTACTATAGCCAACCAGTCTTAGCCTTGCATAAAACACCCAAAGCACTTTGATAGTAATTGCCGTCAGGCCTTCAGCAGACGTATGCGTAAGCAAAGCTGGACTGCACTGAATCAGCAAGGAGGGGGATGGTGGTGGTAGTGCTGGTGGTGGAGGGAAGAGGATCGATGGGACTCTTTTGGATGAAAAACAAAAGAGCCTTGATGTCTTTTCATTATAAATCGATAGATTAAATCTCATCAATCACAACGCATCTCCATAAGACATAAAAACAGCCAGTCAGGCAGAGTTTGGATCTCCTTTCCCCTGCGCTGCAGTATGCCCAGGTGGTGTACGCTCGTAGAATAACTAGCAAAAGAGCCCATTTAGGGAGAAAAAGACATATTTATTCCTGGCTAATTTAATCTGCTAAGCAAGGCAGTTTGTGCTCGAAAAGATTGGGCAGAGGGGGAGGGAGCAGGACCGGTGGCGGGAGAGCAGACAAGTTACAAGCTAATGTAATGCCTAGAGCTCCCCACTGTGCTATAATGACACGGACCAACGGATAGCCAAGGTAGAACATTGAGAAAGGAAGGCTGGAGGAGGAGGAGAGGTGCTGTCACAAAGCGACAGAGCTCTGGCACTGAGAGAGCCACCCATCCATATACTGGCTACAGTACTAAAACAGCCCCGAGCCGCACTGCACAACCTGCTGCTGCATCTAAGTGTGTGCACATCTAGATTGAAACCACTTGGTGGAGTAGATTTTACGTGCGTATATAAGAGCAAGAAGAGTTATCGAAAAACAAAGCAAAAACTCAAGCTAACAGAATGATTAAAAAGCAGGAAGCCCCAGAGAGAAACCTGAAAAAGTGGTGTGAATGGCTCTCCTCCTCCTTCCTCTCTTGCTCTGCTGTAGCGCTGCTGCAGGCCACAGATTGCTGCAGTGCTTCGCTCGGTGCAGAGCTAGCTCCAATACACTAAGTAGGGAGGACGTAGCTCTGCCAAATAGTGCCCAAGGCTGCCAAGGCTCAGAGTGAGGGCCAAAAGCAGCTGCTGCCAGAAAGTGAATACCGCATGTACCTGGGGGATAGAACAGGCCAGTAGGGGCGCTGTCTGGCCCTTCCTGCTGAGGTGGTCATTGATACAGAGCCCCACCCCCACTACTTCCTAATTACAGCTTCACCCCCACGACAACCAGTTTTTAATCACAGACATGCGGCAAAATTAATATTTTTTGAGATTTTTTTAAATCAAAAACTGCCCCTGTGCTTGTTGTTGCTACATATGCACATATGGTCCATGTATGTCTGACACAGTATTATTGATGTAATATACATATAAGTTACATATACCTCATCAGACTGCATCAAGAAAACGAAAAAACTTGTTTTTAAAAAGTCTTAATATTCTGAATTAAACACATTGGGTTTTTTTTGGAGCTGATGATGGAAGTAGCTAATGAGTGAGGCCATCTTGTTCCCTTCTCATCTCTGTTAAGAGCTGCACATGTAAAAATACCTATAGGGCAGGTCATACGAATCGGGCTATAATATTGATTGTAAGTCAAAGTATTGGACAAATTGAAATTCTGACCTCACCATGGATCTAAATGAAAAGTTAAAGGATAACCAAAGTTATTACAAGTCACCCTGAGGGTAACATGAGTGTCTGAACCAGCTAACAGTTGTTGATATATTTCAGCCTAGAATAAAGTGGTGCACTGACCATCCCTAGAGCCACACTGCTAGCATGGCTAAATAGGCTTATTAAATTCAGATTACTCCACATTTGGTGCTCTAGTGATTATTTGGGGCAGCAGGATATATGGGATTGCGTTAAAATAAACTACAATGTGTGTGTTCATGGTAATGAAGGAACATGTCACCCAGTGCAACAGTCTGGCTTTTAAATGTGTTTTGGGGATAGATTTGTATTTAACAAAACCGACATGGAACCAATACAGATTTTCCTTCATACTTTTTTTGCCATTATGGACTTAAAATATGTCTTAAATTGCATTCATAATGGTCTTAAAAGGGTCTTAAAACACTTAAATTTAACCTGTTCAAATCCACAGAAACCCTATGCAGCCTTTTCAGCTGTTTGGAATTGCTCCACATACATATTTATTTAATGTACTACAAGGAGTTTTTGGTTATGAAAGAGTCTCTATATGACCCAAATAAACACACAAGACTATCAGGGAGAAGACTGGCTATTTCCATATACAATAGTTATTCTGATTGCCTACCGCCAGATCAGTAGGATTCCTCCTGAAATAAGAGTGGGTGGAAACACTACCGCTTTTGTCCACAGGCACCGCCAAAATCACACACATCAACACTAAAAGTTCCTCTTGGGAGGTTTAAGAACCCTTTACGTTGAAATGTTGATATTTAGTTACCTTTTAAAGAGAGAAGCATCCATAGTAATACAGGACAGATTGAGGATAGCTGCATGAGGGAGGACTGGATGACTGGATGAAGCCTCCCACTGTCCACTATAATGATTGACAGCTGGGCCCCGCCTGCCTGCCCCGTATTGATGTTTTAACTGGCCGGTTTGATGAGGTCATTTACTGAGGAGAGCACTCTGCTAAGGTCATACATTGATCTCCTATTTTTTCATGTGTGTTTGTGTGTGTCGGTATATCGTGTGGGTGTTCTTAGCTCATGAAAAACAGAATCAGTCGAATTACCAATAGGGCAGTGACATAAGTGAGATCCCTGCAGATCTGAGCACAAATATACGGTAATTGTCTTTGTGTATTTGTGTGTGTATGGGACTGACAGTGACGTAATTACAAGAGTGAGACGTTTAAAGAACTTCCTTTTGTCTTGAAACCCCACAACAGAAAAAAGAGAACTGGCGCAGGTACAAGACTGGGGATGTAGCTCAACTATCAACCCACTGACCCACACACACACACATATTCACATAATACTGCAGAGCCCCAGAGACCAAGCAGCTGGTCGTGTTCCTAGGCTGAATGGACAAGCGATGGATGGAGAGCAGACTCAGCTATCCAGCAAACTGGAACTGTCCTAAAAATGTCAGTGTTGGTCATATGTTGACAAGGGCCTCTCGTGGCCGTTCACATAATGACTGTTGTTTTTCAGAAGCAGTGAGAGAAGGTC
>NW_023339696.1:3953713-3959674 GCF_004916995.1 Morone saxatilis
TTTCTTTGGTAATTGCCAGTGACAAATGAAGCACATCTGTGTATCAAATCATTGTTAATGTAATACAAGATATCGTATAGATAATACGAGAAGTCATTGCTGTTTCCATAGTTGATTTATGATTTTGTTCTGTTGTATAGTCATTTGCAGCTTCTTCCATTCCAACAGGACAGTTTAACAAGGTGACTTTTTCAGAGCTAAAAGGTTTTCTTCCGCACAGCACCTGCAATATGACGATTACTTCTGTATTTCATCAGCTACACCAAGACACATCAGGGAATATGATTGGTTGTTTGAGTGTGTGTTCACATCTTTTGCCTCATCACCCCATGTATTTTAAAGATCTCACATTTTAACTCGGTCTGTCTTTATTTTCCTGTTCCGAACGGCCACACAGGGTGGGACAAAAATCCTGCCATCATCTCCTCGAAGATATTAATGGTGCTGCACTCATTTGTGAATATATAAAGCAAAAGAAGTGGTTTTCTGAAGAGCAAAAAAAGAGAGTTTGAGAGAAGAGAAAGAGTTTAAATTCTGCTTACTTTCCCACCTCAGCACACCTGGCCAACAGCTCTAGGAAATAGGAGTACTTTTCAGATGGTTTGTTTTGGATAGTAACAAAAAATAACAGATGCGGTTTCAGATGCTGATGTTTGGCATTCCAACACTTTATTTAAAGCATAGGGATTCCTTCATAACCCTTTCCAACAAATAGTTCACAGTAATTTAACTCAGGAACTAAAATGCATACCTGTTCACATACCCACAAGAAGCTGAGTCTAAAGACTGCCCAAGACTGCCCTCACTAGAAAAACGACAGTATTAGTCGTTCCTTTGAATGTAACGATATATCAAGAGATAGTCTGAGATACAAATATGTGAAGATTCAAATTGCAAAGACGTGGCAGCTTTTTGGCTTTCCTTAGTCAGAAAATCAAAAAGGCGAGAAGATGGCAAGATTTGAGCCCGTTTTCTGTATCTTTTACTGAGAAATGGAAATATACATTGTTTATACACTAACTTCATAAATGAAAAGGATTCTTTAATTTGATAAATAAAACATGAGAGAAAATATATTTTGTTGAGAAATCAAGTAATCTTTTCAAATCATAATTTGTCTTTAATCTCATCTGTCAAAATCAATCTGTGAACCCAGCATCGTGAATTACATCAAATCGTAACATTCCGAGTCATTCGTAGACTATTTTTACATTTTCCAGACAAGTGACCCCTGTGTGGGTGAGAGAATAATTAATGGTATCGCTGAGAAACAAAGGATTAAGTAGCATGGTTTTGATATAGAACTTTAAAACCTCTAAGGGATGAGATCAGGTTGGATGGCTGTTCAAATAAAATGTCTGCCCCTCATTCTAATTTTAATACTAGTGGATAATTGCTCACTGTACACAAGTTGGAGCAGCCTGAGGTTTGTGTTTGACCACTGAGCACTTAATAGTTCCTTAGCCATTAGAAAGTATTACACCCAGAGCAGAGACTTTTTGGGTCCAAGAACTAAGGCTCAGGAACTAAATTAAGACATTATAAACTAGCTATGCATCTTGAAATATTGCCTGAGAACAAACAAATGCAGACGGATCAGCAAAATATTTCCCACAGACGTTTGGAAGAAATCATAATGAAAGATGTCCTTCCCCTTCTGGAAACACACAGAAAAACAAACTCACATGAGACAGAAATACACACAGAAAGTAAATAATGCAGTGAAGGGTAGTGGTTTGGTTTAGCCCCACGGTCAGGACGCATTCTCTGCAAATGGAGAGAGATGTCAGTTGTCTGCCACGGCATCAAAAAGCATCCAAACTGCTCTGAGGTTTCTGGAGGACGCAGGTGATTGGCATTAGTGAGAAAAGAGGAAAAGAACTGCGCAGATTTTTTGTTCACAATCTTTCTGGTACACTTGGCCTTTCTAAGGCAGCACATTACAACCGCATCATACACTGATGTAAAGAAAGGCCTAGAGGGACATTAACTAGCTGGCTTCCTGTCTTTGACTTGGCCGGGCTGCTTGCTTACTTCCCCCTTTCCTTCCTTCCATTTTTTCTTTGTTCCTTTTCTCATGTTCTTTTTTCCTTCCTTCCTTTCTTCCTTTCGTCAAATCCATACATAGGCTGCATGATAATAACGTGAACAGGGACAGAACATAGTAGAATCAAAAATATGGTATAGTATTAGAAGGAGATGTGTACGCTCATCTATTTCTTAGTGTGTGTGTGTGTGTGTGTGTGTGTGCGCGCGCGCGCAGCTATAAGTCCCTTGAGTGATTTAAGAGCAGCACAAGACCTTAGGGACGACAAGAATGAGAGCAGGATAATGGAATATGATATTATGCAGAGGGCGAGGGAAAGGAAAGAAAGAAAGAAAGAGAGTAAGAAAGAAAGAACGTTATTTCTGTTACAACACTCTTATGACTAAAAACACTTCTCTTTTGCATATCTGTCACTCTGTCAGCTCCCTCTCACATACACACACAACATCACCCACTGAGGTGAGGTAGGCAAACAGAAGGTAGTGCACTTTTTTCTGCTTAGTTCTCCTGTTCTCCCTGATCGCTGCAGTGCTCCACAATGCCATTCACATTTGTCCTTGCAAAAATGTGACGACTTTCAACTGATCTCAACCCCTGCAGGAAGCTGTTTCCAGCAGAAAAAGGCTCCTGACCAAAGGGCAGACAAACAGAGTTCATGATTTGAACATTTAGCGAGCTAACCGGAGCTTAGAGGAGAGTCACTATGGGGTTAATCAGCCTTTTCTTCCGCAGTGAAAGGCATACTTAGTTGGGACTGTGAAAGGTGACTGACTTGAACATTCCAGTGTTCGGGCATAAAAATATCCTTGTTGGTACATTTAGGATGATTGTCCTGCTGCAATGTCCTAAACAAAAGGGCAACGAGTCCTGCACTGTTCACCTAATATGTATATGAACGCCCTCAAACACACTTAAAGCTGAAAGTCAGCACTTTAACCTCGCAGTCAATGTTTCATTTCGAGACTGTCCTCGTCAGGACGAGAGTCTACATCCATGCCAGCAGCTCTGCGAGGATGTGCTTAAGCACGGTGATGCTTTGATCTGCATGCTAACATCAACATGCTAATACATTCATAATAACAATGCTGATGTTGCTAATGTTTGTACACCATCTTAGTATAGCTCGTTAGCATGCTAACATTGTCCCTGTGTTGTTGTCTCGTCACGTTTCAGGTGTCTATACTGTAAGTTGTTAGTTCCACCAAAGAGACATTTCCCCTCTAAACGTCTCATATGGTTTTATTAAAGTGTCTAAGGCCCAAAGGTAAAAAGATTAATAATCCAAAACATGAACACAAACATCTGTTGAAGAAATGTGCCTTTTGGGAACAACTGGACAAAACCACCTAACTGTAACTGTAAACCATTTTAAGCTGGTTCAACTTAAAAAACACATGTTCTTCTGCTGCCTTAAAAATGTGAGTTGGGACAAAGTTGAACAAAATTCAACGTGGGCTCATAAATTGTGAAAATGGAAAACAACCATAACTTAATTAAAGACACAAAGAAATGCATCAGATATGTTTTTCTTAAATTACAAACAGGAAGAATCTGCTGATATGCTGTTCATGTTTCTTCAAAACAATGATTTGATGAGTTGAGTGAATTCTCAGCAGAACATTCATTCAACTCATCGTTTCCAGTAACAATAGTTAAAGTCAGAAAAATTAATATTCAAGTTAATTCCACTACATGTTTGCAAGATGTTGTTTTGATGTTTTCCATATTGAGCAGCTACAGTAGCAATTTTTAATGCAAAATGAGTGCTTACCTTTAATGCTTTAACTACATTTTGCTGATAGTAACATTTTACCCATTGACTTTTGAAGGTTTTTTTTTCCATGTGTATTGGTACTCCCATCAGCCTCAGCTAGGGCTACTTTGTGGTTAGTGCTAATTAGCACATGTTAACATACTAACGCTAAACTAGGGTGGTGAAAATGTTGAACATGACCTGCTCAGCGAGATGCAAAAATGTTAATGTTAGCATTTAGCACCGCTTGCATGACTGCAGACTCTTAGTGTTGTTTTAATACATTTGACTGCAACAGTTTCAAACTAGGACATGCCCCTGTCCACACTACAATGTTAAACACATACATAGCCTACTACTCACAGAGCAGCTGAGCACTATCTGATTATGTGTGTGTTTGCAAAACAGCAGTCAGCAACCTATTTCATCTCCATCATCAAATAACGCACACATACACACACACTTTCAGAGATTTCTCAGCATATAACTGAGGTGGAAACATTAAAGCATATGAATTTATAGAGGGCAAAATGGAACATCACACGAGCAAAAGCAGAAGGGAAGAGAGGAGAAAATCCGGGGGAATGTAAATGGTGAAAATGGAAGTGGAGAAAAACAGGGATATGGAAGGGGAGGGGGATTCTCCTTTCCCTGAGAGAATTCTCAGTTGGTGCTTCTCCCCCCTCTTTCCTTTCTCATGAAATAATCCCTCCTTTACCTCCCTCTCTCATCGCCCTCTCTACTCATCCTCCAGCTTCCTCTTCCTCCTCGTCTCTTTATGTCACTTTGTGAGCGGTGTGCCGCAGCATTACACTGTTGTCATTCGGAGATTCTCTTCTTCCCTCTCATCCCGCAGTATGCAGATATGCGCGCGCACACACAAAAACAATCAATCAAGAGCGTGGCATGAGAGACTTGAACACAGCTAACACACAGCGAGGCTTTACGGAAATCATCGTATTATTGATGCAGAGCATGAGGACCGACGGAGAGGTTTATGGCATGACTGTGTGTGTGTGTGTGTGTGTGTGTGTGTGTGTGTGTGTGTGCGTGCAGGAGCAAGAGACAGAAACTGCAGACTTGGCAGTAATGTTAAAAGACAGGAGGTAAAATGGACTAAAATGGACCTTCTTTCTCTCTTGCTCTCCTTTCCTCACTCCCCCACTGCTTTATGTCCTCCTCTTTTTCATCTCTCTTTATGGGAGAAAGACATACATAGTAAAACAGCACTAAGATTGGCTAAAAATTCCCATGTAGCACAGAATTTCTGAGCTCCTCAATGATCTGTCTTGTTTTTTATTGTTCGACATTTATTCTTATCTACCTACACTTTTTAATACAGTAAAATACAACAGTAACGATAAAGCACAGCCCAGTAGGCAAAAAAAGCCAGCTTCTTTTCTAGCAGTCAGTAATTATTCATCCTTCTTATTTTCCTCTGGATCTGTTATTGTTCCACTGCGTGCTACCTTTAAAGGAATAGTACAACATTCTGTGAAATATGCTTACTTAATATCTTGCCAAGAGCAAGATGAGAAGATCGATAGCACTCTTATGTCTGTCTGTTCAATTTGAGGCTCAAGCCAGCAGCCAGTTAGCTTAGCTTAGCACAAAGAAAAGCTGACTGATTACGCAATATACCTCAGGCTATCTCCTTCAAACTTATCTGTTTTTGCTTTAATCAGTTTTCTGCTTTATTGACAGAAATTGGAAAAGGAAGCATGAGATTTTGATTAAAGAGCAACAGACCTTGAGACAATCCATCTAGCCAGTGAGCTGGAACAGCCCACAACAGCGGATGTTGCCCCAAGAGGAGAGGAAGAGAGCCGGATAGGAGCCATGCGGGCCCAGCTCTGCTGCTCTTGGCTAATGTTTGGTCTGGACTGACATTACAAAATGGGCCCAATAACCGAAAATCAGAGACTGTTGTGCCCACATCTTTACAGAGACTTCCCTTAATATCAAGCGACGTCAAGGTGGAATGTGTTCAGAGGGTTCACAGTGGTAATGATTTTCAAGATTTAAGATGAACTTTATTCAGACTACACACAGGACAAGTGAAACAGTAAAACAAAATTATGTTGCATCACAAATGTAATGAAAAATACTAAATATACTTTAGTGGATTCCCCTCCAGGCTGCATTCAGTAGACCTCTCTAT
>NW_023339696.1:3959703-3976281 GCF_004916995.1 Morone saxatilis
ATGCTAACATGCTCTCAATGACCATTTTTACAGGTAATGTTAAATAGGTACAATGTTTATTTACCATGTTCACATCTATGTTTAGCACAGAAACAGAACACATTTAAGTCAAAATAATTCACCCAATACAAGTCAATGGAGAGTGATGCAGATGCCTCCTTGTCACTTCCCGTCTGCTAGCAAACAACAGAAAAATGCCCAAGAAAAATATACTGCACAGGTTAAAGTGAACTAAGCTAAGAAAGATCTGGTTTTGACCTTTGACACTGAGACAAACCGACAATATTGAGCTGACCTGACGATGGTGCTAGAGGGAAAGGATTCATCCTCTGGGGATCAGGAATGTCTGTACTAAACTCATAGATGTTGAGATATTTCAGTCTGGCTCAAAGAAACAGAGCAATCGCAGTTGCTATGCCTAGAAACCCAGTGCATGGCTAAAGTGGGACAGTTATATTCCAAGTATAGGTGTTTTTCACCTGAATACCACTGACCCATTTTTTTTGGCCATATTACTCAGTCATTTAATCTATTGTTAATATATGAACAATACATATTATAAATATTGATGATCGCAGCTTTAAGTCTAATAGTGTTTTAAATAGTGCACTTTGGTTTATTTTTCTTCGTACATTTTGTACTAAAAAAGATTATTTTTCAAGTGATGATTATCTTGTTTTGAAATGAAATTCATGATATATATATTCCATAAAAAGCATCTTTGAAGTGGCTCTGCAAACCCTGTGGCCCTGGGAGCTCCTGTATGTCTGCTGTTTGCTACAGCGCCCCCCGCAGAGCGCCACCATGAACACTGCTGCAGGGTGATCCTCCTTGTGTGAAGAGGCGAGCTGTGCGAAGGTGTGTGTGTGTTTGTGTGTGTGAGACTGCACCAGGGGCTCGTCTCCGTGAGCGTGCATCATAGGTGCTGTAACACCTCCACCCCCACCAGGGGGACGAGGTGTGTGTGTTGAAATGACGGAGTGAAAGAAGTCTATATTTAGAGGGCAAGAAAGGAGTAGAGGGAGAGGAGGGAGGGGAGGGAGAACGGGATCGTTCTAATGGGTTTTTGGCTATTTGAGGAGGAAGATTCAGAGGGAAGCTGTGGGTACATCTCTGTTTGGTGCATTCGAGGTTGTACATTCGTGTAGACAGAGTAAAAGCCTTATTTTTATGTCTGTTCCCAGGCTGTGGCACTACTGCCTCCCCCAATCCCCCTAAGGAGGAATTGTTTGGAAAATCCTAAGATTACGCCAATTAAATTCAGCTTACACAGCTTCTCATGGCGCACAATGACAATATCTGAACTACTCTATTTGTATCTGAATATTAAAAAAATCAAAAATTCCTGTGTCAGTTCAGAAGTCAATGCCAGCTGGCCCTCTGTCAAGCCGTCATTTAACATTAACAATAAAAATGCCTTTAGTGTGCTTTTAATGGCACCCACAGTGGGAAGTGTCCTCTCTGTAATTCTGTAATGTGGTGTGTATGGCCAGAGGCTTTGCAGTGAGTGTTACAGTGATACTGTTGGTTTGGTCAAATGACTATGAAAGGTTTCCTCGGGTCAATACCTCCCCTGAGAAAGCTCTTCAAATGCCATGTTTGTCATGAATTAATAAAGTCACGCCGACCGCAGTGTTTGCGTGTGTGTCAACTGATACATTAGCACAGCTTTGTCTGTGACCTGTATGTGTATTTATGTAAAATTTCCTATTACACTTCTTTAGGTTTTACAGGACACAGCTGTGGTTCCGCTGTAAAGCAGAGGTTTACCACACTGCTTTCTTATTCCAAGTGGCTCACAGCTCATCACAAGTTATGCACTCGTTTGGTTTAAGAAGACAAAGTTTAAGAAGACAGCATGAAGGCGTCCTCTGGTTATAATAAACCTGCCTGCAAGAGACAAAAGTGTGGAAGAACTTTTTTTTGGTCCCGCCCCCTTTTGCTCTGTGGTCCAATAACAGTTGAGTAAGCTTGATAGCCATCAGGACTTTTGGTCTACCTTTCCTGTATTTAGATATGCTATGCGTTTCACTTGTCTATGTTGAAAAGACCACATTTTGAGTATAGTTGATAATGAGATAATTAGCAAGAAAATAGCTAACTAGCTAACTAAAAATGTACACGAATTAACCAGCCAGTTAGCTCGCGTTTTTACTCACATTTGTAACTAGCTAGCTAACAATTGATGTAGATCAGAGCTGCTGTAAATGTCCTCGCCTTAATTGGTCTTCGAGGCTAATGGCAGCTTGTACAGTTAGCACATGCGGCAGTTCTGTGTTACAAGAGAAAAGGTCAGTGTTGCAACCATCCGCTGATACTTAAGTCCCGTTGCCAAGCCTCAGCTCCCAAATGGAGTTTGATGTTGTTATTTTTTTCTGCAACTATCCGAATAATGAAAGATGGGTCTCAGACTCTTCTTCCACTAACGGTTTAGTCAACTATTAGGGGACAGCCCTAGTTAATCCTTTTCTAATGTACACTATCCAACAAATTTACATTACATCACAATATCACAAACTAATTTCCCCCCAGTGAAACTGCGGGCCCAGGGTAATCCAGCCTTGGCTCTACGTCATCACAGTGCTGTGACCTAAGTCAGTCAGGTAGGATGATGACTTTGCTGAAACATTTCATCCTGCTACTTTCAACCTACTGCATTTAATCTCCACAAGGATCTCAAACCTAAAGTGAAACTGCCGTCTGTACGCTATTTCAGCACTTCAGCTTTGGACTACGTCTGCTTTACCAGCTGCTTCAACATCTGAAATTGCCAACAAACGGCTGTCAGAGAAACAAGCGCTCCCAAATTAAAATCACGCTCTGAAGTTGATTCAGCACTTCTTCACCTCCAGCAATGCCTCTATTTTCGTGTCACTGCTTGGTGCCAGCGACCCACATTAGCCACTTCAGCGGTAGATAGAACCACAGGGGAACAAACAGCACATGTAAAGCCTTTCATTTTTCATAGGACAGCTATGTTAGCTGAAACCTACACCCTGCATCAGCTTCCTCAGCAGTGGATAGCTCATAGCTCAGCACACAGACAGGATCCTTGCAGTGTGAGCACTCGAACCCAGACCCGGTGCATATATGTATGAACATTATCAAGGTGCTGTCATAATCTGAAGAACCGCAACATTTTATTTTTAATTTTTTCATTTTAATTGTGTTTATAACATGAACACTAAAATATTCTTCAAAGAGGCTGTCTAGGATTAGAGGATCTTTAGGTACTGTATTCTTCGACTGTGTTGCATTTTGGGGAATCCCTCAGGGACGGTAGTGTACATGTGCTGTTTTGTACTTACTGCAACAATGACAATGCTAACATGCTCATGGTAAGCATGCATAATGTTTACCATGGTGACATCTTGGTTTAGTTTTTTATTATGCTGACATTTTACAATAAGCAGTAAACACAGAGTACAGATGAGGCAGGTCATAAACCAGAGCATGAACGTGACTAAGTAGCAGACTGATATTGGAACCAAATATTACAGGAAATGCTAAACTTATTGTAAATTACATTTCAGTCTTCTAAATTCTCAATTTTCTCAAGTTTTTTTTAGTATTATATGTTTTAAAACACATTTATTACATTTTTTTATATCTCAAAGGTTCCTCCATGTACTGCTAGAGTTAGTTCGAATACAGTGTTACATGTACCTTAGTTTGAGAACCAGTGCAGTAACCCATAACCAAATATCAGAACCCATCGGCCATCATCTGGCGACGAATTAGTCTCTGGGTCAATGTTTCGGGGGTTCTGGGTCAAGACTCCCCCTGCAGTTCGATTAGCAAGTTGATATGCAAGAATGACACATTTCGACTAAATATGAATGCAGATTAATAAAAAAAATGGTTGTCAGAAAATAGCTGATGGGTTCAGGCCAATGTGTACCGCCTCTTTTGCTTTCCACACGGACTGTTTACCTGCATGCAACCAAAGCCAGCTCAAACATGATTAGTCAATACTACTCGGATGACAGAACACCTCCGTGTTTCATCTTACAGGTTACCAAAAAGTGAGTGTGAACAGCAGGTTTGATTCCAGTACCTCTGGGCTAGATGTTAGGGGCTGCTGTTGTTGTTGATGGCGGGTCCATTCTGCTGGAGAGCATTAAGCACCTGCTTGGGCCATGACAAATAAAGTGTGTATGAGCGTATATATGTGGCCAGACGTGTATGTGAGTGATGTATTGCTCAGACTTGTTTTTACTTGTTAACAGGAACCTTAAGTGGAGCATATGGTGTTATTAGCTGTTATAGGGCTACGAGGAGACAGTTTAGCACACATAACAGCTGCTGAGCTGACAGCAACTTTTCTTTAGATTTTTCTCTATTCCCTCTATATGGGACTATAGAAACACTTGCAAACAAAGTGACAATAGGGAGATTGCTAGTTAATATCATTCTATTTTAGTCATAAAGGAACAATGCTGATGAAGGAGACAAATTAATTGAATTAAGTTCAATTAAATTTTGAAGATTTGATACAATTTGAGAAGTCCAAAACTGACGGAAAACGAGGCAATAAATCTCATGAAAATATAAAAACTAACATTCAGAGTGTTTCCAGAGCCTGATATATCGTCTTCCTCTGTGCCACAGAGCTCTATTGTTGTCCCAAAACTATTAAAAACACATCAGTGAGTCACACAGTTGCATTGGGTGACATGCTCCTTCATTACCATGAACACACACACTGTAGTTTATTCTGACAATCCCACACACACCATCCTGCAAATACTCACTAGAGCACCAAATGTGGATTCATCCGCCGCTGAAAATAGTCCCCAAGAATGCACAATTTCCTCCTGTTCGATTAAAAACTACAGTGACCAGCTGTTTTATAAAATTACTATATGTTTGGCATGTTTTTGTTACAACAATATTATACAAATGTATAAAAAATAAGTAAGAGAAGCAAACCTGCATCTGTTGGAGCTGTTTGGAGATACTGTGAGCATTCATTTTATTTCATGTTTATTTGATAGGGACAGATACAGTATGTAGAGAGTTGCATAACCATTATCCAATGCAACATTTCACAGCATTTACAGCTACTACTAATTTCCAACTCCCGTCATTAGAAGGGCCTTTAAAATAACACACAAAAGAGACCTCTGGGAACCAGTTTCAGGAAGCTGTCTTGTTGCAATATCAGCCTCTTAAAGCCCTGTCCGCACACACCTAAACAGACACACACACACTACACACTGCACAGCACGTCACAGCAGATCATTCTGCAGTAATCTGCTGCATGTGTGAGTGTATCAGCCTTTACGAAGCTAGGGGCTTACTGCACATGCTATTTTCTATGGTCAATTAGCTCTTTTGCGCAAGTGTGTGTCTCTGCATTTAGCCAGTGTGTGTGTGTGTGCGTGTGTGTGTGTATGTGTCTGTTACTGACCCCTGCAAGGCAAGAGGACAGCGGAGATCACTCAGAGGTTAAACGCTTTATTTCTTGACATGTCATCAAATATAGTACGGTGTCCCTCTTTCTCTCTGCACCCTCTCCTCTTACATTCACACGTCTCTCTCTCTTTCTCTCCCTCTTAGTCTCTCTCTCCTGCGATGGGCGACATATAGAGAAAGAAAGCTCTGTCGCAGCATTATCCTGAAAAGCACAGAGGGGGAAGGGGGACCCTGGTGGATATATTGCCTATAGCGCAACAAAACCACTAGAGAAGAGAGGAGGGGAGAGCGGTGCTTAAGGTTTTAAAAACAGGAGAAAAGACACCGAAAAATTGAGAGAAGAGAAAAACATAGCAAGATTCTGAACAGCTAAAGTGCGTGTGATTAAATGCCATCATCTGGTTGTCACTGTTTGCTGCAGAGGTGTTGAGATCTTGCAGTGACGTTACCATCGAGCACCGAGCTCCATATTGAAGGTCAGAAGCAATGTACCTACTCCAGAAATAACACTGGCTAAGTCATTGTTTTTGGGTGAATCGGTTAATAAATGGGGCCAGTTTCCACCCACTGACCATCTGTCTCACCTCAGCTCTTAAAGGCATAGTTCAACAGTTTGGGTAATAGACCTTTGCTGTGCTTGTTTGGAAAAATGTGGATATCTTCATGTCTGTGTGTTAAGCACAGAGCTGGAGTCATGAAATAGTTAGCCTAGCTTAGCATAAAGGCTGGAAGCAGGAATACAGCTGCTTGTGGCTCCAACCTGTTTAAGTTGGCCCTTTCAGATGAGCTCATCATCCATCATATTCCAAATGTGTTTGTTTCAGTTCATTATAAAGAGGATATTATTTAACAGGATTACTTATATAAGTGGATATTGTTTGTATATTTTTTCATACAATTGATCAGGTCCGTTTGATCAACTAGATTTACCAGTTAGAGTGGCACAAGCTAGACAATACAACCACTCTACTATTACTAGCTATTTTATCCATGACTTTTAGTGAAGTATTTCACCTGTTCAATATTATGTTTCGCTCATTTTTCAACAGTCTAAAGATTTCTGATATTCTCACCATTTATTACAAAAACATTGATTAGTGGAGCTTTAATTGACCAGAACAATTGTCCTGTCTTGCATAATATATCTACTACTACAGCATTTTAAATGTTGTCGACCATAAATCTCTTTGATGTTCACTGAAAGGAATTTGATGAAACTGAACTGTTGGTTTGACACTTTCACTTTTTCAGTTTTTACATGTATGTCTAGCGAGTTAGAATTTTTCTTTGATCAGATTACGCAAAACTAGTCACATCAGCGGTCAGTATTGATTTAACAATATGCTAACGGGACGGAGCTTAGCTCTTTTTCTGCCTGCCTGTATGGCAGCTGTTAGAGGACATTGCAGTCTAATAATAATGAACCCAAATAACACACTTGTGCAACCAAGCCTCTGAAAATGAGGTCAAAATGACATTAACAGTGCCACAATTTCTGTGTGTGGTGGTACAGTAAGTGTGTGTAAGTGTGGGTGCGTGTTGTCACTGTGCTGGTATTTGTTTCTCTCCTTTGGGGAACGGGAATTGCCATCACACCCCGCTGTGTGAAAGAATGGAGAGAGAGAGAGGAGAGGGGGAGAGGAGGAATATGTGTGTGGGAAGGTTTTGCTTACAAAAGAGCACCATTCAGCTGAGACGTCCACCTGAATGAGGCGAGCTGAGACGTACTGCCCGATCAATAAACGGATACGAGCGTCCCAGCCTGCTGAGCTCAGCAGAAAAGAGGAGAAGAAAAAAAGAGCAGCGGGAACGAAAACGAGGGGGTACAGAAAGTGACCCCCTTCCTGTTCTTCATCCTCCTCTACTGCTTCTTACTCTGAATTCATTTCACCACCACCCTCACCAAAAACACCTCCCGTCCTGTCATCCCCCTCCCCTCTCTCCGTGTCTCTCTCCCTCCTTCTCTGCAGCAGACTAGAGCGCAGTCAGCTACTACGGGGACTGCAGTGTTACGCTATAGCACAAGCAGAGAGCTGGAGAGAACGAGAGGAGGAGGGGTAAAGCAGAGGAGGGAGGGGACGTGGCGGGAGCTGGGGGGCTGAATAGCGATAATAAGCAATCCAGCACTCAGCTCTGAAATCGTGGTAATAAAGCAGCACGAGCTGTCAGTGGTGATGACGGAGAGAAAAAGAACGGGGAGAGGACTGTTCTGACTGTAGAGGAGAGGAGAGGATAGGAGGAAGAAGAAAGACAGGGAGAAATGGAAAACCCTGCTGTCTTTGCAAGGATGTTGCACATACTTAATGGACAGACGCACAAATTGAACAAGTGATCCAGTCATTAATTTTACATCGCTGTCTTCGAACATTTCCGTCCTCTTAGGCCGAAACGTTGGCAGGGACGAGCGGCTTCGCCCTCGTCGTTCTCCACCGAGCTAATCAGCTAAAACCGAGCCGGCTGCCTGACCTCAGCCCACCTGAGCGCGACTGCCGCTGCTGTAGCTGCGCTGCCCCCCCTCCACCCCTTCCAACCTATCTTCATGTCACCGCGCTGGCACCGAAACTATTGACTGCAACACTTTCAAAGTCACCTCAGCTGTCATACCGATGCTTCCCCAACCCCCCCACCATGACACCACACCGGCGTTCTTTTTTACAGTCACCCCCCTTTGGTTCTTCGATCGGCTCTTCTTTGGCTGCCATTTAATTTTCTGACTTGTCCAGTTTCATGATTGAAAAAGCTGCATGGGGCATCTTAACAAGCTAAATACGAGATGGAGCAGCGACAAAGCAGACTCTCACTGTGAATGTCCCTTTCTCTTATTGCTTTGGTATCCTTTGCTAAAAAAACTGTGGTTCTCAGCCTCTTACAGTACTGCATCCCTTGTGATGAGCTGACATGGCTCAAAGGCCAACTGGCAACTACAGACATCCCCAGCTGCACATTTGTGACTCCACTTGTACATGAAAAGTACATGTGAACATGTAGAGAAGTTGGTCATTGATTGTTTTTTACATAGGAGTGTAGGAAAATATCGATACACTTTAGTATCGCCATATGTTTGGGAAATTGTATTGATTCTCAAACACACTGTATCAACTTTTGTGTTTAAACCCCAAACTCAGGGCTATGAGGTTGGATGTTAAAAATTCTAGTAGTATGAAAAGGTCAACTTTTTTGATGCATAATGGTGGTGTGTTATTTATACAGCAATATATCGAATCGTAACTGTATCATGATTCGTATCGCATCACCAGATTCTTGCATATACACACCAGTGCTTATAAATATGCAGGCACTATGGAGAGGGATCTATTTTGGAGCCATTTATAAAGCAGAAGGTACAGGCTGCTATTTGACAAATACTCACAGTGCACCTGGGAACCTGATAGAGCTACAGGGCAGCTAGTGTAGCTGCGTCCCATGGACATCCACAGATGGATTTCAGCTGCGTATTTTAGTCGTCTGTCCCAGGGGAGGACAACCCTACACAATCCTCTTGATTTCTACAATACAATACTGTCTATGGCAACTACAGTGTGGTTAAGTTTAGGGAAAGACCATGGTTACCCATAAAGCCCTTCTCCACATAGATTTGCTCGGACGTTTGTGTGTGTCTTTGGAGAATAAGAATTCCAGTTTTAGGCAAATGACAAAATGTACTTTAGGTAGATTATCTGGGCTCTGTGGACGTTGTGTGCCAGTGTCTTGAGGAATGAATGTAGACACACATTCATTCAGTGTGTTTTGCAATCCAATAATAGAGCTGCAATGATAATAGTCAAAGTACCTGGTTTCTTTAGTCCTTTATGACAGTAAACTGAATGTCTCTGAGGACTTCACCTTTTCATTTTCTGACATTTTATGGGCCAAACAAAAGAAAATGGATTTATTGAGAAAATGACTGACAGATTAATCGATAATGAAAATAATCAGCCTTAGCTAATAATGATCATTCTAATAAGGAAAACAACCAAACAGAAAATAAAGATATACAGATATTTATTGTAAATCGTCCCACAGACTGCCTGCAAAAGCTAAAAGCTCTAAACATTGTGTGTGTGTGTGTGTGTGTGTGTGTGTGTGTGTAGTAAGTGTGTCTCCGATTGTGTGCCTCCATCCTAAGTCAATATGCTGTCTCTGTGCGTATGGCAGAGTCTACAGAAAATACACCTCAGCTCACAATGATCCAGGTCAGCACTAGCCTCTGGCTCTGCAAATGGCCATAGATTTTTAGAGACAATTAAGCAAAAAGGAAGGCAGGGGGAGACACGGGTGAGAGGTGGAGGACTGACCATGCAGAGAGAAAGGGATGAAACTGAGGAGGGGAGAAGAGAGAACAATTGAGTTTTCAGGTAGAGATGAGAGAAATGGGGCAAGAGGGAAAATAAAAGACAAAGAGAGGAAATTAGTGACTGGATATAGAAAGGGATTAAAGCTAAGCATCGTAGAA
This sequence comes from Morone saxatilis, assembly GCF_004916995.1. Lineage (NCBI taxonomy): Eukaryota > Metazoa > Chordata > Actinopteri > Moronidae > Morone > Morone saxatilis. The sequence continues at coordinate 3,969,575 of NW_023339696.1, forward strand.
ATCTTCCTTTCCTTCGTTTGGATTGATCGTATCAATTCTTTGAGCAGCAGTGATTAATATAGGTGATTATCTCCAACTATACACTTTGTTATGCTGCTCAGAACTAACTTGTATGCATCTCCTTGGAGTTGGAAGGTAAATTAAAATGAGTTCTGTGGCAATACAGCCAGGACTCTGAGGTATATTTGGTTTGTTCAGCCTGTTGGTAGCTGGTACCAAAATAATTCTGAAAGTGGAGAATGAAAATGGCCTCAAGTACGTAATTACTCTCTCACCAACACAAGCTAACAGCAGCCAGGTCCAGGAGGCGCAGATTTGGCCAAACTGGTAAGGACCTCCGTGATCTTCTGGCTCATTATCGTCACAGGGGAAAGGAACTCCTTTGTAGAAGAGTTGTTGCTGGTGCTCAGTGTGTCAATCTGTCTCCTGCCCCTTGCCCTCTCTGTACAACACCCCTGAACCCCTGTTAAGGTTTGACAAGCACACCTCACCCCCCACACTCCACATCGCATGTTTTAAACATTCTGGTAGAAGACAGACAGAATTTAAGGGTGCTCTAGTCTCCCACATAAAACCTGGAGACCTCATCACCCTACTGTGTAATTTGCCACAAGAAGGGTACGCTATGTTCCGAATTTGTACTGGACTCGTCTAAGAATCGTCTAATAAGAACACAATTGCTCGGTGTTCTGGGCTGTTTTACACTGGATCCTTCCAAGATATTCCCCAAAAACAATTCCTCATGTTGCCATCGGGTTCCTGCTACATGCTCTATGTGCTGAGACAACCGCACACTTAAGCCATTAAGAATTCACCTCTGTGCTGTAAAGCAGTGCAGAGCATTCAACCAGCTGTGATATTTAAAAGCTAACAACGATATTTGATTCATTTGTGCTCCAGTCTGAACAAAAAGCAAACAAACTAATATCAGCCAGTTCTGATGGATGAACAGTGTTTGCTCCATCATCTACCCAAACACACACACACACTCAAATACAAATGCATTCACCATCACCTGCTAGCACACTCATGAGTAAACAGTAATGCATTTGTGTGCAAACATGCACAAAGCCAGCAACCTATGGGCTGAAATGAGCGGTGGCTGCTGCTCACAGGGTTTTAGTTTAGTGTCATCATAACATAACAGATAAAAGAGAGAGAGAGAGTAGATGAATGGAGGCAGGACTACCGCCAACCTTTGGATTTTCACTTTCAGTTACTGTGATGATTGATTATTGGACTGTACAACAATTTACACCAAATGCAGACTGATAGTGGAGAGAACTGGATCCCAAATTAGAGTCATTCCTAATTAAACCGCATTAAAACGGTTCAGCTTTTTGCTGTGGAAATCATTTGGCGCACAGGCAGACACTGAAGAGAGAGAGAGAGTGAGAGAGGAGGATGGACTGATGCGCACAGACAAATCAGCAGTGATTAAATCTTTATACAATGATATCAACGAGAGAGATTGAAGGAAAAGAACTGCAGCAGGGCAGTTAGGTGGAGGAGAGGAACGGAGCGAAGTGATGAGCAGAATATAAAGCACAGAAAGAAAAGAGAAAGAAAAGAGCGGTGGAAGAAAGGAACATACTGGCGCATTTGCATCTGTATCTATCTATCTATCTATCTATCTATCTATCTATCTATTTGATAAAAAAAAACACGACAGTGAATTTGACATCCTCACAACTTTACGCGCAACAATGCGCAATGGCCTAAACTGTGCCAAACGTGGGTATGCGAGCGCGCGCCAGAGGAATACAATAGACACCTGTCCGGTCACTCACCCGGGCGTATTTGGAGGAGTAGGGGTCCTCGAATAGCGCCCACATATTGGGCTGCCACACCGACCACCACGTCGCCCTGCGGCCGTCCTCCTGCATGCACAGCCGTTTCAGGTCGCCGTCCGCCCCGCCGGTGAGCGCCGGGTCATCCTCGGGCGCGTCCGGCTCGGGGGTCTCGAAGCTGTCCAGGGCTTCCTCGGCGTCACGGTGCTGCCGGTAGTTCATCCAGCAGCACGCCTCCACGTCCGTCTCGTCGATGCCCCAGAAGGCGAGCTCCTCTTCGAAGAGCGGCCCGCACACATCGTTGGGGCAGTGGAGCTTGCCGGTGCGGTAGTAGTTGAGGATGAATGCGAAGGTGGCCGGGTGGCGGTCGAAGAAGAACTCGTCGGACTTGGGGTCGTAGTCGAAGTTGCTGTAGGCGTCGGGCTCGGTCAGCCAAGACAAGCGCGTCCCCGGCAGCGTCTTCAGGGTGCTCCGGTAAGTCTCGTGTCGGATCCCGCCGCAGTTGATCACGATCTTCTCGCTATCTGACGCCGAGCAAGTCATGGCTGCGCTGGAGCATGCTTCGGTCGATGCGCCCGACTGCTGCTGCTGCTGCTGCTGCGGCGACTGCCCTTCCCCATCCACCGCCTGTCTCCGCTCTGTAAGCTTCTGTTATACCGTCCCGGCAAGGAGTCAGAGGGGCAACTGAGAGGAGGAGAGAGGAGGAGAGGAAGGAGGAGTTTGCGTATATGTGTGTGTGAGTGAGTGAGAGAGGGAGAGAGAGAGGGAAGGAGGGAGGGAGGGAGGGAGGGAGTGTGTGTCTGCAACTGTGTGTAAGACAGGGAGAGAGAGAGGATAGCCTATGTGGGATGCGGATTTTATGAATCAATAGATTTGCCCGCTGAATGACTGACTGCCTGATTGACTGACTGATCGAATTCATATTATGGGATCATTTGATGTTAGTAAGGTTAAAACTGCTGCTTAGCAAATATATTCACATTGTGCTCTGCTGGCTCTGCCACAGTCGGATTTGCTGCATCCTTGGATTGAGCTGCAAAGAAATGAGATTTATTGAACTGAGAGAGACAGAAGCAAGATGGTTCTGTTTTTTACTGCAAATGCTCGAACACCCGAACGTCACAGTCATTGTTAAACCTCCACTCTTCTGCTTTCAGGTTTCTACCAGTTGAACCTGGCTGCAGGGACCTGGACCATCAGTGAGGTCCAGCCCTGATGTTGGGTGATGAGGTCTGGCTCACAGCCGCTGTTCCAGTTCATCCCAAAGGTGTTGGATGGGGGTGAGGTCATGGCTCAGTGTTAACATTTCTTTATGGAGCTGGCCTCGCCAAACCTTCACGGGGGTTCCAAGACCTTCTTGACTTTAAGGGGTGGAAGACAACTTTGAAATAGATACGCCCATGTCTCAGAATTTCATTTTGGAAATAATAATAAAAAAGCGCAAAATTCATTTAATTGCTCATTTTACACAAACATGCTGCAGTTGTTGTGTTCACTACTTGCATTCAGTATTGAGTATAATATAAAATATTCTAATATGAAACATCCATAAAATATATCACTTAGTCGGAGTCGTCAGTTTACTCAATGTCCCTTAAGGAAAAAGATTGGGAACCACTGCTTTAGACAATAAATTAGAAGAACATTATTGTCCAAAATATGACTGAATGCTGGAGCTTTAAGATTGAATCATGAAAAAACAATGACAACCAGGCACAGATTCAAGAATGTGAACAGACCAAGCCAATAGTGCTCTGTGTTATGTTCCCCTGTCAAGCATCTATAGCTGACTCTACCGGGACTGGGAGCTCTCAGTGACCAAATACAGCATCCGATGCCAACGGAGGACAGTTTGACGACAGGGAATAAAGTACAGAAGTGTTTTAAGCTGGTTTTGGCTGCTGCCACTCCAGGAGCTAACCTAAACGTTAGCTGCACGACCTAACTAGCGAATGGCATCTGACATAACTGTTGCCGACAGTTATTTTCTTTTAGCAAGTCCATCTGGAAACTCAGTAAATCAAAACCAATGTACTGCTGTCATCAAACTGTCCTCTGTCTGTCTCAGAGGTTGTGTTCGGCTGCTGAGCCCCGTTCAGTTGCAGCAGCAGTTAGCCGATTAGAGGCAGAGCAGCCGGAGGATGTCAGAGGGAAAACCAGACAATATTTTCTACATAAAATATGATCCACTTTCTCCCAAATCACTAATAAAATTGTTCTTTTGTATAAATGATAACATGAACAATGATATCTCTTTTTGTACAGTAATCAGTGAGGACCCCAGAAAACACTCCACTCCGGCAGAAAGCCACGCTGTTGCTAGCTAGCTAACTAATTACATTACATTTAAAATTTCGCCTGGACTTTATGGTTATAATATGTAACATTTCTGTATTAAAATGTCTATAAACTACATTTTGAGTTGTGTACTTGCATTATCCCAAATTCTCCAAAAACGTTCAAACCCAGTCATTTTATTCAGGTAACTGTGTGTTTCACCGATCGTTTGTTGCACTTTGTGCATGCATCATGAGATGAGATTTTTATCCAATTTTATGCCAAAATTTTACCATAGCCTACAGATCTTGGTCAATTTTAACTATATATTCTAACCAGATGAAGGATTTTTTCACCTGACATCTGGATCTTAAGTTATCAGAAAAACAAGCTGAGCTAATGTTAGCAGCAGCTTGACTGGCATGTCCTCTGGGATGTCCTTTGTCTGCTGAACAGCATCGGAGAAACACATATTTGGAATGGAAGTAGTAGTGAGGAATAAAAAAAGAGAGCTGAGAGAGAAATTCAAACCGCCACACACCTGGGCAGTCAGTGTTTAAAGAAGCCCCGATTGTCCAATTGTCCATTTTTTAAAGTTACAAAAGGCATGGTGATTTGGGTTTCAGGTGTCGTTAAACAATATATCAAGCTCAATTCTACTCTGGCTGAGCTGTAAAGATTTACTCCTTACCCTTCGAGAATTAATTTTTATTGGACGAAATGGCTTACATTCTGATGTCACACAAATAAATAGATAATTAAAAGTGTCATAGTCAATAAACCTTTCTCAAAGTACTGCAGTCATCAGTGTGATTACTGCTGCCTGGACTAGGGCTGTAACTAAAGATTATTTAAATTATTGATCAATCTGCTTTCTCATTCTCTATTCTGATGCTCTAATGGCAAGTGAACTTACTATATATAACCTTTAATTTTAAAATTTCTAGTGTGTGTTCAAAATCACATATTAACGTACTGCCTTCTACATACTCAGTCAGTATGTACTACATACTGCAAATGAACGATAAAGTATGCCGACTGTTCACACTGGAGTATATTCAATCATATATCTCCTCTGTATCACATGGCTGTCGATTACAACGAGCACTGACACAGCGTTGTGGAGATCGGTCTGACTACTCCAGACCGATCACAACTTTACGGTTCGAGCTACTGTTGAATGAAAATAATTTATCACAAATGTAAATCAGCAGTTCCTCTTACACTCAATGTAATATTTTTCAGTATTATTATTAGAACAATTAACGTAAAAAAAGGGGAGAGAGGAACAGTCAGATAGACACAAGCTCACAGTGTATACTCAGATATTCTTAGTAATCTAGTATACATCCGGGAATCTTTCACATACACTTATGCAATATGGTCAACAAATCTTGATAAATATTGTTTAAATATCATGTAAATATTGAACATTTTAATTTACACTTTCCACAAACAACACAACATACCTCAAATGATAAAACATTATGCTAATAATTAGATTACATGAGCACATAATGCAAATTAGCTAAGCATAATTGGATATTTCCCCCTTATTATACACTGTATGAATACTACTAACATTTTTCCATGTATGCAAACATACTAAGCACATTTATATTTACATTTAAATCTTTTGCACCTCTAAAACTGTCATTTCTGGAAGTTATGCTAGCTTGTAATGCTACAATGACTTCCTGATTACATAACTGATTGCTCTTCATTGGACAGCGCTATAGATGTTTCCTGCCTACCAATTAACACATTATTAAAGTCTACTAAAGAAATTATTTCTTAGGTTTTTTATGGTGAAATCCATATTTAGTAAATCAGAAACTAGCCAGTGGTTAATATGAACTACTAACAGTCGAACTAATGGCATTATGATAAACTGGAGCAACCAATCAAGCACTGTGAGTAGGTACAGAAAATGGATGCATACATTTTACCTGAGTCAATACATATGAACATTAAAATGTACTTAATGCTGCTCATTCAGTAAAACGGTTCCTTTCTGACGGTTAAATTATTGATGTGATCATGTGTCAGCAGTTTTTTAATGTTCCATGTGATAAAACAAACATCCATCACATACAGTATATCAAGTAAACATACATGTAAAATAACAGATCTCAAAAGTATTGATATACTCTCAGAGCCAGTCCCTCAACATGCTATTTAAGATTTGGTTTAGTGTCCTGCATAAAAATGAGTCTCCTTTACCAAAGCTCTCGTCTGCCCTCTCTCTCTCTCTCTCTCTCTCTCTCTCTGCTGCATCACTCCCTTCCTCCACACTGTCTTTCAATCTACTAAAACACTTGGCTCAATTAGAGCGGAGCAGGAGGGATATGATAGAGTGTTTCACGCCCACCGCCCATTCCCCCTCTCTCTCTCTTCCTTTCCAGGATAGTCCCTCCACCACCAGTTNNGAGAGAGAGAAGGGGGGTGGGGGGCAGAAGCAGAACGAGTATTTGCTGAGCTCCACAAAATGGGGAGAAAAGACTGCAGACCATCAGATCATTAGTACTCTCCCATTTTCTCTCTCTTTTTTTTCTCTCACACGGTGTATTCTCTCCATTTCTCTCTCCACCTCCCCTTATCATCTCTACAGCTTGTCCCCTCGCTCTCTCTCCCTCTCTC
>NW_023339696.1:3976381-3976554 GCF_004916995.1 Morone saxatilis
CAGCTTGTCCCCTCGCTCTCTCTCCCTCTCTCTTTCTCTCTCTCTCTCTCTTTCTCTCTCTCTCTCTCACTAGTGCAGAGCTAATGTGCTGTGTTGGTCTGTAGCAGTCTGCAGCACTGTGCTCTGCTGTAAAGGGTCCACTACAACGTCACTGGAAAACACACACACACACA
>NW_023339696.1:3976607-4001763 GCF_004916995.1 Morone saxatilis
ACACACACACACACACAGTGTACTATGGCCTCAGTTAGTGGAATACCCTAAACCACCCACATGCACCCAAACTCATGCTTGGGTGAAAGCTCTTCATGGAGTAAAGACTTCCACACCCAATATGCTTCGAAAGGAACAAAATGTAAAAAAATCATAAAAAGTGCTACGCAGGACAGCCACAGTGGGGGGCGTGGCCTTTATTACGACCAGAGTGAGAGAAAGACTGACCACAGAAGTGTAGCAGGGACAGTCAGCTGGTAGTCAGAGGCTCCGTGTCCACGCTGGAAACAATAGAGTCCACTGAGCTTTTACAGTCACTAGATGCACATTCATGGCTGTTTGTATCTGTGTTGTAGCTAAGCTAGCAGCTGTATTGTTGCTAAGCTAGTGGTTCAGCGAGGCTAACTCTCTGGTATGTGTGTCTGTGGGTGGGTGATCAAGTCCGGTGGTGCTTCTACAGCGTCAAAAAAGCCCAGAACATTTAGCAAAAACTAGCATGGACTCCATTGAAAAGCTGGGGGAGGTGAACTGCCCTCCTCTCATTAGAGGGGGGTAACACTGTTTTTTTATATAAATGTCATGAAATAAAGCAGTTCCAAACAGTCAGCTGTATGTCAGCGTTTGCCTTTGTGAGGTTCAGTGATATAAAACAGTAGAGATCGTGCTGAGACATTTTTTGAGTCCAGGTGAAATTAAAAATTGCATTTAACCCTTTAAGATTGCATCCTAGGAAATTGTACAAAAATTACAAAAAGAAAATTACAAAAACTCAGTCATACATTTCCTTGTAGTTTTATATTAAAATCCAAATTTTATTTATTCCTGTAAAACGAAATGTGACACACGCTTACATAAGCATTAACTAACTGATTTCAACCCATTATATCAGGACATTCATCTGTCAATAAATCTTCAACATTTAGCAATACAAAGCCAATATTCTTCCTCAACTCGGTTAACTGCTGCTATAGCTGTCGTTAGCATGCAACCAAACAGGTGCAGTCTCCCAATGAACACAACCACTGAGACAGACAGAGGCCAGTTTAACAACAGCGGTACCGAGGTGATGTACAGAGTTTACAGATGGACTGCTAAAAGCAGCTAACTTAGTCCAGATGTGGCAGGAGCCAAATTCGCCAAAAAAAAACACCTTTGTACTTTATTCTGTTGTCAAACTGTTCTCCTTCTGCACCGAATGCTGCATTTGGTCCCAGTCTGGCTGTGCTGTTCACTGGGAGCTCTAAGTCCCAGCAGAGACGGACCGCTATAGCTGCTGACTGGGAAAACGTAACACACTGAGCTACTGGCTACCGCTACAAGTCCCTGCCTAGCTGCCCGTTTTCACAGGAAATATGTAATATGTGGAAGCAGATGGCACTCAACTGGCACAAACACTGATTTCTGTTTCATCTTTAAGTGTGCAGTGCCTCTTCAATATTGAACAGAGTATTCTGACTTGAAGCACAAACCTACCTAAACCTGACCACACACAGGACTAAGGATGTGGAAAGCCCTGCATTTAAAAAACCCCAAAACATTGCCTGTGAAGATGAACCAGACAACAACCATGTTTAATTTCAAAACTCATTCGGCAAAACACTTAGTCATAGATATCATTTTTAGGAGACCTGTAATGTTTATTAGGTAAATGAATCAGCTGCTGCTGGTAGCTTCATACTTACAGATATAAAATCTGTCTGACAGCACATTTGATCCCCTCACAGCAGCCTTGCATAATTGATGTTGAACACATCACAGTATGAGATAAAGTCCAGAGGGTGGACATTTGTCTTCAACCTGAGTCTTTTTCCAATTTGGACAGAGGGGACACAGGAAGTAGACAGTCTGTAGAAAGGTCATATTATTTTTAGTTTACGCTTTTATTATATTTTTGCCTTTTCAAGGAGCCGTGGTTATTTCAATGACCTTCAGGCTCCTAAAACCCATCTAAAAGTCCTGTTTGACAAACTGAAAATGCACTGTCAGCTTTTCTGAGTTGCTAAAAACATACACGGATATACTGTATATAAATATACACATATTTCTCATTCATTCACATATACTGACACTGCACTGTATGGTGAATGTTTTTTTTTGCTGCAGTGAAAGCAGTCTCCCGTTTTATCTCTACTTCACTCTCTACCTCTCCCGTCCCTCCCTTTCTCCTCTCTCTCTCTCCGTCTCTCTCTCCCTCTCTCATCTATATGCCCTCCTCTTCCGCCCAGTTTCTCATCCCCTCTGCATTGGGAGACTGTCTTTTCACCTCCTCCTCCTCATCCTCATGCTCTGCGTGAGAATGTGTGATCAAATGTGAAGATCAGCTGAACTCTCTGGCTCTCTTTCTCTCTCCTGCTCTGTCTCTCTATCTCCTCATCTCTGCTCTCCTTACCCTTCAGCAGCTTTTCTCTCCATCTGTACTCCCTCTCTTCCTCTCCTCGGCTTCATCTCCCCCTCCCCTCTTCTGCTCTGTAGACTTGGTCATACGGAAGAACTGAGGAATGGATAGCCTTGTGTGTGTACACGCAATTAAAATTGTAACACAAAAACACCAAATATGAAGATTAAGTTTGGAAATGTTTTGACTTAAGTGACATGTATAAATAATTAAATTGACAAAAAATAAACTCAAGGTCCACTTACTATGTTTCTTCAGGGCTTATACCTGGTCTTCATAAGTGGAAGTAGCTGTCATGTAGTCATAAACACGTTTTCACACTCTTTTATATATTTAACAAAATAAATCTGATAGATAGAAATGAGTTATATGATTATAGTCTATAATGTATACACTTTAATTTTTAATTCATATACTTGCATTGTAAACCTTCTATAATATGCTTTGATGATACTCTACTTCTCATGGTCATGGTCATGAAAAATGTATAGATAATATTAATACATATAACTTCTCTTTTTTAGAGCATTGTGGGATGCTATACAGTAGCGGTGATTCACCATTACCTGTGCTATTGTTTACTTCACTTTCCAACACCAGGTTTAGCATACTGCATGCTACTAAACATGTTTTGGAACTATGTAGAAGGCGGTTCCGAATACTGCCATTGACACAGACGGGGGAAAACAAGACACAGGTTACAGCAAAACATGACCATGACAGAACTTTTTTTCAGACACATTTTTATAAGCCAGTTTATACAAACAAAACTCTTCTTTCTTAGACACGTGATTATCTGCAAAATGATTGCACATATTGCAAACTATGGATTGAAATAGACCAAAAGTGCACATGTGTTAGGGGTATAACGGTTTTAGATGTGACTACATCGGTATGCAGACCCCTGGATGGATTTAAATGTACCATGAACCAGTCGATGGTACGATTCTAAAGTTATCAATCTGTTGACTGAAGCTTTGCTGCTCACAGTGTCACCACTCTCATGAAAGGTTAAAGGTGAACACTAGGGTCCTGTGATGATAGAAATGTTAGTGTGGCTCGTGAGGTCGGTACATAAACAAACACGTCCAACAACGGCAACACAATTTACAGTACAAGTTTGAAAGACATTTGAATTCTATAAGAAGGAAGGAAAGTTGGAAAAGGTCTGTCCATTTGTAAGATCTGTGGGACAACAATGAGGTACAGCGGTAGCACAATACATCTTAATACTCACCTGGTAAGACGGCATGATGACACCTATTCAGGCAATGAGGATTCTGTGGATGCTAATACAGCTAGCACAAGCAAGAACTCATGAGACACGGAGAGTTAACACTTTGCAGCCACAACTTAGCTACAACTTTGCAAGGTCTAAGGTAATCACATCAGAAAGTATTTGTCTATTGGAAAAGCAATGAACACAATGACATGTTATTCTCCGATGATTCATTTGCATCCAAAATGTAGTGATCAAAAATTCCAATCCAACGTCAGTAGCAGCTCGGCTCGCAGCCTCCGGGACGTATCTCCACCGTCGTACATGTCCTATAGTTCAGTAATTAATGTTACACAACAGCGTTTGCATTGCATTGTGTTTCAAAGACAAAACATGAGACGGTACGTTTGCCAAAAAGAAAGTTGGATGATAAGCCCTGGTAACCGGACGTCTCCTTCACTAAAAGCAGAATATCGAGTTATATTCGAGCCGTCTGATGTGTGTAGAGCTCTGTATGTTTATATTGCAGCAGCTCGCTGTCGATTTCAGGCGATTTAATGAAGGTAAGCTCAGCAAATGGTCGTGTGTAAAGACACTGCGCTCTGATGCAGCACTTAAAATAACTTAACATATCCATCCATGTCTTCAGATGCTGCAGGGACTTCATGAACTGAAGGAGAAGCTTTTTATACAATATAAAGAAGCTGTTAACAGCAGATACTGTAAGAATCACCCACCTTACTTCATACATCAGTGACTGATTTACTGACTTTCCTGCTTTAACCACATAAAAGCTTTTACTGCTTCCTATGCATTGTGTTTGAAAATACAGCTACAGTACCAGCACGAATATTGGCCCACATTCGCCAGGGTGTTAATTATCTCTTCATTACTTAGGACTGCTTCTTATAGAATCCGTGCCGACTCACTCATAGTCCCACTCCAGTTGCAGGAAGGTCTGTAAGGAATAATATTAGGCCGGTCTCAAAAACACAAGATGGCAGAGTGCGATTTCTGATTTCATTCTATATATTCAGTTTCATATTATATATAATAAGGTCCTAACGGCATTCTATAATATAGATATTTATATATTTTTTTACATTATTTTTTAAATTCTTTTTTACTTCATGTGTCCCCTATTCTGAAAGCAAACCCAGGCCTTGCGTTATACAGAGAGGTGTTATTTAGCCAACCCTCACTGACATAAACTGGGTGGACAAACAGCACCACAAACTGCAGCCTCCAAAATGATCACACAGTTGAATCAACAACTAAAACTGAACATTATTGCTTCATGAAGAGCTTCAGATTCTCTGCTGCAGTTTCTTTAAAATACAAACTAGCCCAGCCTTTTTTAACTATGCGCCAAACCTACACAGTTCCCTACCCAACGTTATAAGAGATACAAGCTCTGTGAACATGACAATTGAAATTATTAATTAAATATTTATTGAACATTGCCTTTAACCGTCACTTTTCTTTGTTTTATTCTTAGTTTTTACATACTGTATTGTTGTTATGCTTTATTTTATTTAGATTTTTAACTTCCACATAACTTCCTTCTATTCTTCTTTTGTTCTTGGCATATCCATTGGTTGATACAGTGCCTCTCTATTGTATGATACAATAGTTGTAAATTCCTCTGGAGATGGGGAGTGAGAGTCACTGTAAACTCTCAGTCAGCAAACTCAGTGTCTGGATTGTTTGCTTGCTCTCCCGTCCTCTTCATCATCATCCTCCCTGGCCCTCTTCTTGGATCTTGGAGGCACAGGGCTGTGGGCGGGCAGAGGCGCTGGGTCTTCTTCGTCAGCATTGGTGTCATTCAGTTTATCCAAGCCCCTGAAACGCTTTCTGCTCATCTTGTCACCTTCGTCTTCCTCCTTTGATCTTCTCCTAGATCCTCCGGGGGCTGAGCTAGAGGAGGGCGCAGACACTGGGTCTTATTCCTCGGTGACGCTGTCAGAGATGGTGTCAGACAATTTATTCCTGAATCGCTTCCTGCTCATCTCCTCGCCTTCCTCATCTTCCTCTCTTGGCCTCCTCCTGGATCCTCCGGGTAGGGGGATCTTCTGCCTCCACAGGCTGGTCGACTTCTTCGTCAACTTGAGGCTCAGCGGCAGTGTCTTTGACTTCTTCAACATTGCCAAGATTGTCATCAGAAATGGCAATGTTGCCGTCGTTGTCGAGCCCCAGTCGTTCCCTCATTTGCCTCAAGGAAGCCAGAGTTTCTACCTCGAATCCATTCATAAAGATGAATTGCAGCCAGTTGATCGTCCACTGCAGAATTGTATATAAAAAAGTGAATAATTCTTATGACTATAAATCCTTACATTTTACATTTGGAACATCAATGTCCATATACAAATAATGGAAGGTTAGCTGATTAGTTTATGTATTTTTATTAAGGATTTATTAATTTATCTGGATGCCTATTACTTGGCATCGACCCATTTAGATAAACACACTTATAGTTGAATTGGAAGGAGAGGTATTATCTTATAATATTCAGGAGTAACCTCTTACACTAATATAGTCACTGTGAAAGAACACAGTTCCAGAAGGAGATAATGTCACAATACTTTACTCGATAATTATTTTTTCTTTCTTTTTTGCATTTTGGAACGTTCAATATAAAAACAACAAATAAACTAACTTATTTTCAGTATTTATGTTTAGAAATGTAACAAAATTAGACACACATAAATTGCTTGCCTCTGCCTCTCATTCCCACAGCTAACCAAACAGTCTGGGAGTGAGTTGAAGCAACAAAATCCAAGTTTGTATGCAAATGCAGTTTATCTGTATGCATTTTATTGATGCCAAATTGACAAAAGACTGTCAAAATATAACCCTTGTGTTACTAAAGTTGTGTTTTTACAAACAAACTGCTAATATATGTATAATAAGGATCTTCATCTTCATCACTGGGACTGATGCAATACATACAATATGATACATTAAAGCTATAATATGTAATATTTGCACATTAAAATGTCTATAAATACTAGAACTACAATGTATATATTTTCGTTGAATTGTTGCTTACATTATCCCAAATGTTTCCAACAATGTTTAAACTCAGGTTTGTCAATTGTGTGTTTCACCGCTTGCCTGTCATAATGGCGTAACATCCCCTTTGTGCATAAGTGAGCGATGTGGTAGTCTGTCAGTACCTGTCATAGATTGACCTTTTATCCACTTCATGGTTGTGTTTGATTGTTCTTATGCTTTATTTCATTTCTTCATTTCTTCATTTGTTGGCAAGGTGCTACATAAATAAAGTCTATTATTATGATCAGTTTTAGCTAGGTGTACCTAATAAAGTTGCAACTGAGTGTTAGAGAGAAAATTGATAAAAGTACTTTATTGTCTGTTTGTTTTATTTGTTGTTGTTTGTTTTTTTGCAGTAAGATAAATTGCGACCCAGCAGCTCGGCACAGGACAGTTTTGTTATGTTGAGCACAGTGCAGCATACATGCTGTGTTGGCGCTGTCCGTGGTGCTGGAAGTGGATGATGACAAAAAGGCTCAGCAGAGACTCCCGGGAGCTTTCCTCATCGTCCTGCACTGAGGAAAGGGGAGGCAGTCTCGTCCACTTTCAGCCCCGTGGACGGCGTCAAGGCCACTCGTCTCCACCAGAAAAACACAAGGGATGTGCACGACTTCTCAGCTTCCAGTGCAGGAATGCCGAATGTACCCTTTTAGGAACTGTACGTATAAATGAATGATTTCATTTTTGCAGTAATTCCAAGAATTTAAAAAAGTTCCAGTCATAAATGATTATTCGTCTTTATCATAAAGAGGTGTGTATGAAGCTGTGATCATTGCTGTGCATTGATCCGCTCTGAAGGCCTGCTATTGGCTTATTCAGTGCTTGAGGGAGGCTACTGTGGGTAGACATACTGTATTGTCTATTGTATTGTCTTATAACTTAATAAATTAAATAAATACAACAAATATTGATCCAATTTCTCATGACTCATGAAGTTTAGTGTGAAACTAGTTATAAAGTAGTTGCCTTTAAATTTAAATTATGACTGTATAGGCTGTTGTTTTCTAGCTGCTATTTATAAATCCATTTCTTAGTTTGACCATTAAGTTCTTCCTACGTTGTTGTAGTAACTACTAACTAACTTCTAACTACTACACTGGACCATTAAGTTTTAGTAAAGACTTAAATAATGTGTTAATTGGATGCTAGGAAACATCCATAGCATTGTCCAAGTAAGAGCAATCAATTGTCGTTGGACTTTGGAGTGAATGAGAGGCCGATTGTTAAGCAAGGTAGAAAAGCGCTAAATAAGTGGAGTGCATTTAACATTTACCATGTAACCAGGAAGTTATTGTAGCATCACAAGCTAGCAAATATCTTTTTTGTTTTATTTAGGTCTGCATACATGGAGAAATGTGTTTCACAGTTAGCAGTAAAGTTTAATGAGTGGGAAATAGTTGATCATTAACTGACATTATTTAACCTTATTTTATTAGCATAATGGTTCAACATTTGACATATGTTGTGTTATTTTTGTGAATTTAAACTCTTCAATATTTACGTCATTATTAAACAACATTTATCAAATTTCATGTCAGATATGTCGACGGTATTCCATATTACCTCTGATTCAATGATTATATATCAGCAAGCTAGCATTAGCTTTGTCAGTCGGTTCAGTCAGCTACAGAACATTTACACCTAACAGTTAGTGGGAGTAAATATTTAGCAACAACTAATAACTAATGTCAGAAGTAGTTCATGAGGTGCAACCATTGATGGTATATATAGAGTGAGTCCAGCGCACCACACGAAACTGTCAAACTATGCAGAGCTGATCAAATATTGCGTGCTGCATATTTCTTGCTTTAAATCTTTTCAGAAACATATTTTAGCGTACTACTTAGCTGTAGTACAAGAATGTGTATGAACATGCGAGCCACCATTGTTTCCTGCTACGGATGAGCCAAAACTGTGCAGCCAATGAGCGTAGAGCAACTCGAACTCGATTCAAACCCAGGACCTTCTTGCAATGCAATCATCATATATCATGCATCCAGTTTCCTCCTTCCTGTTTTTCTCTTACACCTGTTTTTTTTGTTAACCAGCAATGACTAACGGGTCGGTCATGGCCATTTGTTCTCGTCACACACATGCATACACATACATGAACACGTAATTCTCCTTCACACATGCCTCTCACAAGCACACACACCCACTTTCACAAACACAGACCATGCACAAACCCTCCTTGAGATGGACAATGCGTTAGCACATGTAAACACACACACACATTCACACACTCAGTTAATTAAGTTAACATGCTGACTAAGGAGCTACCGAGTTCTTTGCAGTATGAGGGATAGAGGAGGGGCACATGCTCACAGAGTACACACATACTAAGTACACACATGGACAGGATAAGACAAAGTCAACGTGGAGAGACCTGTGTTTGTTTTGACATTGCACCAATACACAGGGAGTGTGTGTGTGTGTGTGTGTGTGTGTGTGTGTGTGTTTGACAAAATACATTATTTTTCATTACCTTCCAAAACAACCCATGTAAGCATTTTCCGATCTGATGCCCTTATAGTTGGGACGTCGTTTATCAATGCCTTCCAGAACTATTCATATTACTGTTTATGATTTGCCACTTCTGGGGTTTGGTTAGGTTAAGGCACAGAGGTCCTCACTCAAAACAGTCACATCCTTAATTAAAACCTAAAAATTTAAATGGGTATGTTATATTTCATATAAGATCAAAATATATAGAACAAAACTGTTTTTGTACAGGCTGTAAACAGGTTTATTTCTGCTGTTAATTTGGGCCTTAAGGAGACTGACTCACTTCTGTAGTCAGCCTTCGAGTGGCCATTCGAGGAACTGCAGTTTTTGGCACTTCCGTGTTGGCTTAATTTGCCGTACAGGGAGGTCGCCGCTTGAGTCAGAGGCCTTGTCAACCAATCCATCCACTATACGAACAATGATGCTCAACAATGTCACACTACATCTGTCTTTTCTTTTCACATAGTTTGAGCCACTGCATGCCTTTAAAACAATGAAAATGGAAAATGTCCCATCACTACAACCTCACTGTGTACAGTCAATGCTGTTAGCAGACTTCTCGTTCCTAGATTTGATCAGATGTATCAACATTTATTTTACAATTTAGCCAAACTAGGAAAGGAAGCTGTTAAATGTGCATCTGTGTGCATGTGTGTTCTGCATGTATGTTTCTTAGGGAGGGAAATGTCACTATTGTTTTGTTATATTACAAGTTAAGTTAGTTAAAAGGATTGCGTGTTTGTGCTGTTCACCAAAAAAGCAAACAACAGAGTCATGTCTGTTGGTCAATAAGAGATCTAGCAGTAGCAGCGAGCAAACGTCAATTTCCAGCCCCACGCGCCGTAGCTAGGTACTGACCAACAGCTAACGACAGCAGAATCCCTCAGTTATATTTGACATAAAATCAATATTTGAATCACCTTCATCGAGATCATTGGACATGAACTGAGCAGCAGCTTGCTCTGTCAGTCTGTGAAATTATAATCTCTTTAAACAGATATGTGCAAACAAGTGCAGAATCTGCAGGCAACAGAGGAAATCTTGGCATCGGAGGCGTGCTGGTTTCTGTCTGTGGTTCAAGTAGTTTTGATCAGTCACGTTTGAGCAGGCTTTGGTTGCATGCAGGTAAACAGTTTGTGTGAGGAGCAGAAGAGATGCAGCTATTATCTGACTGCAATTTAGCTTTTTATTAGCTGCATTTATCTACATTCATGTACAGATCTAACCCTAACCCAGATCTGTTTATGGAGATTAGCAACAATTGCTAGAATGGAGCCATCATTAACGCTATCAGACGGAACTGATAGCGTTAATGATGGCTCCATTCTAGCAATTGCTTTTTCTGCTATAACAAGTTAAAATGTCCGGTGTGGAAAAAGTCCAAGAACAATAAGAGACCTCTGATGAAATTTTTTGGTTTCTAAAAGCAAACAGCAAATGTTTCGGTACAACTGCGTTACCATACAGTCAAGTATAGTAACATAGTCTACTATACTGTAATTGTATATGGTGTTGTATAGTGAATATGGTGTGGTAATTGTAACCGGGCGGCTCTCTAATAGTCGAATAAACTGTTGCTGAGAAGAGTCGACGCACTTTTCATTAGTCGGATATTTGCAGAAAAACAAAAATAGTATCAAACAGGAGCTGTGAGTGAAGGGAGAAGAGTGAGTTTGTAGCAGGTTAATTTGTGTTAATTATACAACATCCATCGTATTGATCAGTCCACTATTGGCTATTATCTAACTAGTCGACTAGAAACCTCTTTAGTCAGAGACAGCCCTATAATGTAGTAACCACGTATTATCTTACATTCTAAATTATGACAGTAATATTGTAAACCTTGTCCAACCTGCTGTGGTAATACTGTACTTGATATGATGGCCATGCAAACAAAGCAAATTTAAATATGAGAGAAAAAAAGTGAGAGTAGAGAGAAGAGAGATAGATGGGAGAAAGAGACAGTGATAAATTGGTTGGTGTGCTGACTTAGCGAAATAAAACAGGAAATTAGTATGTGTGTGTGTGTGTGTGTGTGTGTTCTTAGTAGAAAAACAAAGAAAGGAAAAAATGCAAGAACACTGTTGGTACAGCATTCACAACAAGGGACAAAGAGAGAGGAGAGAGAGCTGTTTTTATAATTACAGAGAGAGTGGTAGAGCGAGATGTTTTAACAGAGAGAGAGAAACAGGTGGACGCTTATATTAAAGGAATAGTGTAAAATTTGGGCAAATACTCCATTTTCTTTTCAGGAGATCTGAATAGGTCTGAGTGTTCAGTGGAGAGCTGGAGTCAGAACGTGGTTAGCCTAGCTTAGCATAAAGGCTGGAAGCAGTATCTCTGGCGTTAGCATGGGTTGCCAGATACAGACGGTGAGTTCAGGTTTTGGTTTCAGTCTCTGTAGAGGCACAGTTGTAAACGTGGCAACCTCAATGTTCTAGCTATTGACATTTTTCGTTAAAGTTTCGAATGAAAGCTCCGAGGCAGGTAGAAGATTCTTTGCTAGCATTTGCTAGCAACGTGCTGCTTTGATCACGCCATCCTGTGTGTAGATTGTCAAAAGGAGGAAAAGGAAAAATCAAAGAGACGCATGCTGTTGCCACAGCTCGACCAGCCTCCACATTACGTGTCATGTTGCCATGGCTCTGTTTGCCCCTTCGTGCAGGCACGAGAAAAAGGCCCAGACATGGGGGAACAAGTTCATGGCTCTACTGTGTGAGACCTGATTTAGCACCCTAGAGGGCATTTCATCACATTTTGTCCACAGGAAGGGCACCCAGAGGGCACTTTATCATGTTTTATCTACCATAGGGGCATCCTTTGGCTGCACGTTTTCTAACATGGGGGTACCCCCCTGTCCTCCCCGAGTCCACCAGTGCCATTAAACCATTGAAGAAGACGAAACAGATTACAGTGCGTGCACATTTTCCA
The DNA here is from genome assembly GCF_004916995.1 of Morone saxatilis. Taxonomy (NCBI): domain Eukaryota; kingdom Metazoa; phylum Chordata; class Actinopteri; family Moronidae; genus Morone; species Morone saxatilis. The sequence goes on from NW_023339696.1 coordinate 3,988,712, forward strand.
ACATTTGAGAAGTAATTTTAATCCCTGATCCCACTCCATAACAAAGAGACACCTGTACACACCCATTAGAAGTTTATCCCACGGGCCTTCTCGCTCAGCAAAGTCATTAACAACATAGCTCGAGTCCAAATTCCTCGCTGCTGTTCTCTATTGAGAGTATAGACAGTCCACTGAGTCTTTCTTGCTTCATGCTGCTCGTGCTACTATTTACTGGTGAACGTGGTAATTGAAAGGCACAAAAGGGCCCACCCACGGACAATAGGCAACTGTCGCTGTCCCTCGTGGGCCTTTACAATCAGCCGGGACACAACCAGATGAAAATGGCGCCACAAACAAACAAAAATAATAAAGAAAAAAGATTGTGGATTGTCTTGCACTGTCACATTTTGTTTTGGTAGCAATAAACCAACGTTTCTACCTCAGCCAATCATAAAAACGTAGAATTTTGCCATATATGGACATTTTGAATTTCAGGCGTTTCCACGCAGTTTTTTTTTTTATGCAGTGTCTTTATGCTAAGCTAGGCTAGTCTGACTCCAGCTGTTGCTTAGCACAGAAACATGACATTGACATCCATCTTCTCGTCTCACGCTAAGAAAGCAAATGAGTGTATTTCTAAAAATGCTGAACCATTTCTTTAACAACACAAGAGTAAGAAAGCGACCTATTACATCAGTGACCGAGGGAAGATCAAGGGCATAAAACTGCATTGTTGCTACAGAAAGAGAGAGAGCCTGTACCTGAATGTCTCTCTTGCTCTCTCTTACTTATACACACACACACACACACACACATACTCTGTGCAGTGCAGTTTCTCCTTCTGTTCTTGGATCTGTTATACTGCAGTGTGGTGCACGGGGACATCTAAGGGCCAAAAGCGAGAACTGCAGGAGACCAAAACACTGCAGTCTCCACTCCCTCCTCCTCTCTCTACGTCTGGCTGTCCATGTGCCCCCTCTGACCTCCTCGCTTCCTCCCTGTTCCCCTTATTTGTTGCCTCCTCTCCTCTTTGTCTCGCTTCTTGTTTCTCAAAGATGACACTTTAGGGTGTGCTAATTTATCCTATAAAGAGGAGAGGAAAAAAACAATGAAATGAGAGGACAATGTCAAATTGTAAAACTGATGTAGACTCAAATGTTTCCCTTTTAGGCATTGACTGCAGCTTTTTGTGTGGTTATATTTAAATAATTCTTGTAAGATAAAGTGATATTGCATTAACGACAAAAATGTCATAAATCTTTCTTCTAAAAACTGAATTATTTGGTATGTAGTAGTGACAAGTAAAAAAATTAAACCATTTTTAGCTGCTTAAACATAAAAAGTTATGTTCCCACACTGAACTCAACTTGAAAAATTGAGTTAAGAAGTCACTGAACATAAAATAAGTTTGATAGCTTTATGATATGAAGTTCATGCAACAGCTATTTGGTCACACTGGCACATTAGTTACATTTTCCCAGTTCAAAGAGTCAGTTCTTCATTTGACATACAGACATTACAGCTCTGGCTGCTTCTGTTGGTGGCACTTTGTACCACTGCGGGTAGAGAGACAACATATGGCTGTGCCCAGTGACCTTGCAGTGATTACCGTAGGCCTACTTTTTTCAGTATTAAGAAGTGTAAGGGTTTCAAATTTAAAACTCAGCAAGTACTAGGACTGAGCAGTGTACTAAAACAAGTATTCAGTACTTTTTACGAGTGTCATCAGCTGGTAGTCAGAGTTAACATTGACGTAAAGTAGTCCCAAACAGTCGACTCTATGTCAACACTGGCCCCAAAGATTCACTGTGATTTAAAACAGCAGATGTCGTGTTGAGCCATTTTCAACCAATGAAATGCATATTTTGATCAATTTAGTAATGTCAATATTGACACCAGCATTGGTGAGTTTAGTCATATAATTTAGTCTACAACTCAGAAAACATGTTTAAGTGCACAGTACCTCTTTAAAGACACACAGCAAGTTTCCATCATGTTTGTTTTCTTCAAACTCCAAAAAGTAGGGTCTCTGAGGAGTTTGAATGCTCAAACAAGGCATGGGAGGTATACTTAATTTAATGAGTTATGTGAACACAACTATCATTTAAGGCAAAATAATTCACGTTTATAACTACTCAAATTGTCTGAAGATGAAAACATTTTAGTTGAATTAACCGAAAATGAAAATGGTGAAGATGAGTTGTTTCTACTTCATTTCTGTATGGTGTTTTACAGTGTATATCATGACAATGAGAACCTGGGTAATGTGGCAGCCATATGCTGCTGTAGGGCTTACCAGCATACTGCTGTGTTGAGTCCACAAGTGTGTGGTGCAGTGGGGCTCCCTCTTGTGTTTACAATTAAAACTACACAATAACAGTTATTTATTCTCACAATGTCCTCTTGATTATTTTCCCTTCTGGTTCTGAAATATGTTGATTTTATGCTGAGATAGTACATCTGTAAGAAATGCAACCAGCTGTTCACGGCTGATGTTTTCAAGAGCTGTGGATTTCCAAGATGGCTGCCAGAGGGCACGTTACGTCACCTGAGACCTGCACGCAGCACAGGATGCCCCTACCACTGTTTTTCTACTGCACAGCCATAATAAATGAGCAGGGAGGCGGGCAGGACACTGCTGAGGGATTAATAATGAATGAACACAGACAGACAGAGAGAGAGGAAAAAGAGAAGAACTACTGGAATCACACACACAAGCCCAGTTTCCATATATGTTAAAAATATGAATTAAAAAAAGTGATATGCTACAAAATTATTATTTATTTGATTTACTGGATGGAGGCCTTTGGCTCAGCTCCCCTACTGCGAGAAGCATGGGCCTCATTGAAATGAACGAGGCCGATCTCACTGTGTTTCTATATTGCAGAAATCCAATAACACGACAAATACGATGATACAATCTTCTCACTCTTATTTGTTTATGTAAGTCACATAGAGGCATTAATATTAAATTGAGACTGTTACATAACCAGCTAAAACCTCCCTGTAGTAGCTTCAAGCTTCTCCAGGAGTCTTCAAAGACAATGTGACGTGAAGACGTCAGGAGAGTCCCCTTTATCCAGCTGAATGTTGTCTATTCTACAGCACTCCTGCCCCATAGTCTGATGTGTTCTGTATTACAGCACAACCCCCTTAACAATGTACAATCTTACTTTCTACAAGCTCAACACCTCTCCTCCACAATCCTTCCATCCATCAATCAATCCTCTTTTGCTCATCCCTTGTTACTGGCTAATTAATAAAACTACCCTTCCCTGCTAATTGTCTACCGTTTATAGGACCACAGGAGACACCAGGGAGCGAGTGAGAGCGGGAGAGAGAGACAGAGAGAGATAAAGAGAGAGGTAGCGGTGTGGGGGTATAATTATGTTAAGCCAAATCACACATGAACTTGATAGAGCTTATTCTTAGCACGGGGAATGTAGGAAAATGACAGGAAGGAGGGGGACTGGAGTTTATTTCAGTTCAAAGAGCATTTAAGACTGATCTAATGCGCTTTGTAAGGAAGAGGGGGTTTTATTAAAAGGAAAACAGAGAAAAAGCAGAGAGAAATAAGAGAATGAAAGACTGTAAACTGCAATCTTCTCTAGTCTCACATCCAAAGGCCTCCACACACTGTACAATTACAGCCATCTTACAGGGTCATTACATGTCACACTGTGAGAGTTTGTTCTGCAGACGTGGGTAGTAGTCACTGGTTGTTATTAGCCAGGCTAGCAGTGCGGCTCTAGGGATGGCAATGTTAGTCTGTCTGTAGTCTGTCCACCACTTTGATGGATGAAGTAACTACAATTGGAGGGATTGCCATGAACTTTGGTACAGAAATCCACGCAGGGTTCCCACTCTTTTTGAGAAATCATTTCCCAGGACCCTTTCTTGACAAAACAGGACAGCACATGCTCACAAACTGTCATATATTTTACAGGTAGACCTATTATTGACACATTTAACCCGTTTTATTCATCCTTCATGAATCGTCAGAACTATGCAATATTAAATCATCCATATTTGCTCACTACATCTCAGACTTTCTTGTAAAAAGTTATGGACTGAAAAATATCCATATATATGCTACATAAATACACCGATCAGCCATAACATTATGACCACCTGGGCATTCTGGTGGTCATAATAGTATACAGCCCCATACCAACAATATGTGATGCACTGTGTGTTCTGACACCTTTCTTTTAGAACCAGCATTAACTGTTTCAGCAGTTTGAGCTACAGTAGCTCGTCTGTTGGATCGGACCGCACGGGCCAGCCTTCACTCCCCACGTGCATCAGTGAACCTCAGCCGCCCGTGACCCTGCCTCCGGTTCACCGCTTTTCCTTCCTGGGACCACTTTTGATAGGTAACGACCACTGCAGACCGGGAATGTTATGGCTGATCGGTGCCAGAAATGAAATTACCAACTGAAAGATTAACAATTTATACTGGAAATCTTTATCTTTCTTCTTTTTTCGCTTTTCATTTTTGTCTCCATCTTTGGTGAAAAGCAACCACTCAAACCCACTAAAAAGGTAACAAAGGCTCAAAGTCACACTTAGAAAACATGGCTTTAATATTCGTTCACTTCATGTACAGAAAGTACCTCTTGTATTGCAAAGTGGTAGAGATTCCTCCAGACATGATTTACACCATGATTTTACAATTTAAAAAGGCACAGTTTTACAAAGACTGAGTAATGTGGTTTAAAAAGAAAATATGAAAGAAAAATGATGATGATATATATGTATGGCACTTTTCAGAAACGGAACGCACATGAGACAGAAAAAAGTTCAACTACTGTGGATGACAGAGAGATGAGGGGAAACTAATGCTTTGTCTGTCAATAAATACATTAAATCATTTCGGGTAAAACTCTCTGTTGTTCTTTTATTTTCCTTTTGAAAACCTTTGCGTAATTCATTGGTACTGCAAATTATGATGAGAATGTCACGTAATTTGTTGTTAGTGGAAATCACATAAAAATGCAGTTTGTACCCAATGTGCAGAGTTTAGTGTCATATATGAATGGAAATGACACATAGGTAATCAAAATGCTTATTGCTGACTAAACTGCTCTCCCCAAGTGCATGATACAGAATAAAATGTGGAATGACAGTTTGTTAATCAGGCAACAATTAACACAGATACACTATTTCTCAACTAGATGGAAGAACATATTGGAAATACATTAAACGTGATTTGACCCCCGAGTTCCTTCATGTTATTTGTGCTGGTGTAAAACTTGTGCTGACACAATTTTCTCCTTGACTTTCAGTTACTTTCTTATTCTTTAATTACTGCAACCTGTTACCTTCACCCTTCAGGCAACTTGGTCTCAGTCTCAATCTGATATAATATTGTCACCATGATTGTCCGGACTGTAAAGTTGTCCTGTCGGTCTATTCGCGACATCTATTGCATGTCTGTCAGCCCTGAAGACGGATCTATCATCTGTTGCTCTTCCGAGATTTCTTCCATTTCCCCAATTAAAGTGTATTTTTTTGTGATATTATATTATTAAATGAAACTGACTTATGTCTAAACTAAACTGACTTCGGAAAAATCTATAAAATGTGGAACTTGTACACTTGTACGACTTACTCATACAGAAATGCTAAATTATTTTGGAAGGATCATAATTGTGGTTAAATACTTTTGAAAATAAGTATAAGGGCATCCGGTTAGCTCAGTCAGTAAAGCTGGCGACCCACATACTGAGGCAGAGTCCTTGCTGCAGTGGCCCAGGGTTCGAATCCGACCTGCGGCCCTTTTCTGCGTGTCATCCCCTCTCTCTGCCCCCCTTTCTTGTCTATCTTCAGACAAAAATAAAGGCAATAAAAAGGCCAAAAAAATATCTTAAAAAAAGAAAATAAGTATAAATGTGTATGAATATTCATGTACAGAACAGCTAGACAAGCCTGCAAGGTTATAATCAGTAAAGGTGCCCTGATCAGGCTTTTTTGGACCAATTTCAATTTCTAGTAGGTTATTATTATTTCTTAATTAACCATTTTAATTCTGCTTAATGGTCCACTGCGTAACATTTAAGAGGATCTATTTTTGAGTGTACAATCACCTGAAAATTAGAATATTGGTGTTTTTGTTACTATTTCATCTAGAGGGGCTCCTCTACAGGAGCCCAGAACAGACAAACCAAACACTGGCTCTTTTTTCGTGTGTTTCGCAGCCACCGTAGTTTCTTCTACACATTTGGAAAGGGAGGGTAAAGCGGGGGAGTTGCAATTATATATATTTTAATGTTGATTCATTTACTACTTTAATTTGCTAACCTTGCTTTTCCCTTCAGTTCTTCATTCCCACACACACACACACCTAAACTTTAGTCTCTTACTGCACACACACACACCAGCTTGTCCCGTACTGCTTCTTTCGGTGTCTCTCTCGCTGTATCATACAGGGACAGACAGAATCTGCTGTTGACTTTTCGTTAGCAGCATGTTTTAGTTTGGTTGCCTAAAAAACACAACACGTTATTCTTGGATTTTTTCAACTGGGATTCCGTTTTTTACAACAGCAGTGAAGCCACAAACAGTTTGAAACAAACGCGGTACCAAATGACATCGACATGTTTACTGTCCGTGCTTATAAAATATCTATCTGAATGTCTTCTAACATAACACCAAACTCTCTCTGTTTGCAAAATGCTAAAATGGGTTGCTAAATGTACTTTGGTCACCATTAATATACCTGGATGGCAGTGTAGTTGCAGATTGCAACTCCCTCACTTCACCCACCCCTTCCTAGCACACAGGAGAAGTTACATTGGCCGTGAAACACCTCTATCCAGTGTTTGGTTTGTCCTTTCTGGGCTACTGTAGAAACACGAATCCATTGAAGGCGACCCGCAGCGTCTGTCGATACAAACAGCTCATTCTAAAGTAACAAACACACATCGATTCCTATATTCAGCTGATTATACACTAATGAAAACATACCCATTTTTTTCCCCCACCCGTATTTCGTGAAGATCCGTCACTACTCTGCCTCTGACCTTGGCATTTTTTCTAAACCATCTCACTCCTCATGCCTAAACCAAACCAAACCAAACCAAACCAATGAAGGCAACAAACACTAGCCAATCAGTGGCAGAATAGGGCGGGTCTTTGTGGAAAAAATACACGGTCACACATGTGAAATTGAATTGCTTCCTCAACTAACAGCAAAGAAGGACTGTGTGCGTTCACCTTAGCAGGCGATGGCCCTGCATGTGTGTGACCGTGCCCTTACGCGGGTGTTTAGGGGTGTGGACCAAAATACGTGGCGGTACACACTAATAAATAAGGGTACCAAAATCTGATGTGCAAGTACCTATTTCACACAGGTAGAGCTTTAAGAACACACAACGTCAGGATGGTCACACCCAGTGTTAGAACCTGTTTACCGCTGTTAAACAAGAGGCCATAAGAAAGCCCACATTGGCATTTGTAGATTTTCTGTCTCATAATTACACTAATATATTATTTAGTATGGAGGGCTCCTCCCTAATACAGTACGTTCACTTATGTTTGCATAAATAACATTTGAGAGGGTAGAAAAATAGATTGTGTTTGAGGTTCAGGCACATTTTACGATTTGACCATCTCATGGCAACATGTAATCAGGAGGTGACAGCATCCGGCCTCTTTGTCAGACACGTTGTCTTTACATGACAACCCTGAATAATAAACCCTCTGGTAAACATTTCATACTCGGCTCAAAGGCTGATTTGGTAAATGCCTAGAATTATTTGAGACCCAGGTCTGGGGTGTGTGTGTGTGTGTGTGTGTGTGTGAGTGTGCATGTGTGTGTGTGTGTGTAAGTGAGCGCGCCTCAGGACTGTCTGGTCAGTCTCCAGCTGATGAAGCTTCCTATTGCCAGGCCACTGATGAAGATGAGGGCGAGGGCAGAGCTCTGAGAGCTCATCGATGACACGCTCTGCATGGACACCGTCGCCAGATCTGAGAAACTGTTGATCTGTGGAGAGATCATGTGTTGCATCACAATGGGAAACATTTATACTTTTAAATGGAACCTATAAATACTAAATGATAGTTTGAAACATATAAATTATTTTTGTAATGAGTTTCTATGACTTTAAGTGGACATATTACACTCATTTCTAGCTCTACAGTCTTAGTCTGAGACTCTACTAGAGTAGCTTTGCATGATTCATGGTTCAATAATATGCTTATTTATCTCATACTGGTTTTCATCTGTCAGTTTATCTTCAGTCTGAAACAAGTCGTCTCTCTAAGCTCCCTCTCTCCCTAAAAGCCTACTTTCTTCTGATTGGCCGCTGAGGGACAGTGTCCTTTTAACGGAGCTCTCGATGGCGTGACAGTAGCGATGTGGGGGCACTGAATTTGATGAATTTACTGTTCATCAGACCACAAGTGAGACAAGAATTTGGTTGGAAAAATGATAAGCCCCCTCCAGAGCAGAGTGTTTCTGGGGACCACACAGCTTCTCTGCTTTAACCTGGGCTACTTGTTATTAGCCACTTTAGCCGCTTACTGTAGCTGCTTTTTTACGTCGTTAGCCTGCAGCTAACTTAGCCGGAACTGGAAGCCAGAGCACCAGGGCAGAGTCTGTTAGCAGCAGTTAGCGTAGAACTAATAAAGTCCACAGATCCCTGAGAGTTGAGGCCGAGAAGCTGCACGACATCAGAGGAAAAAACTGAAATTATGCAACTTTCCTACACAATCTCTCTGCGAGACACAGGGTTAGCTCGCCCGAGCAGAGCAGTGGGATAGCAGATTGAGCTCACCCATGCTCTGCCTGTAGCAGATACCAATATGAAGTGATTGTGGATCGGTTCTAATTGTGCTGGGGTCTATTTACATTGGGTCTTATTAAGTAGTTTATGCATGTAGGGTTTAGGTAGGATTCCTACGAGTCAGTAGAGTCCAACATTTTGGACCAGTGAACGGCTCTAATGTGTTTATTAGATTAAAAAAAGTCAGCGGCGTTTGAAATGCAGTTGGTTTTCATCCTGTTGTTCTCTGTGGCTTGACTGATGTTTTCTCTGAGTTAATACGGTGACGCTGATGAGTCTGTTTTTGAACGTAATTTACCTTCAAACCAGCAGCAAAAAGTTTCATTTCTCACATTCACTTGCTAGCTCTTGACCACAGTTTCCTCCCTCGCTCTTGTTTGCTCTTTACTTTAAATGTCAATAACCAGCAAATATCTTATGGCTCCTCCTTATATTAAGTCCCAGGATTCTATGTTCTGCCTGTCACATACCATCCTTTTACTGTATGTACTTTTGCAAATACTTTTATACTGTTTTCAGCACAACTGTTGTTGTATGGATGTACGTTAGTGGTGATACGTCAGTGGTTTGTGGATATGAATGTGTGGATGTTTGTATATATTTGCCTACAAAACCATTTTTAGTCATTTATTTTTATCTTTTTGTATTTTATTTATTAAACTGAATATTTATCGGCACCAGGTAGAGACAGTGAGCTGAAGAATTTCATTGCATTGGTAACTTGTTTATTTCTGTATATGACAATAAAGCCTTTGAATGGTAAGCCAAACTGTGTGGATGAAGCTGTACAGTGTCAGGAGGAGATACTAAATCCAAGTTTCAGGTACTCTCTGACAAACACATATTGTCTTTAAAATGATAATGAAGAAAAAAAGCTAAATTCACCATTAATATGTTGAATTTAAAGGGAATTATATTCATTTTGGGCAACAATTAAACAGAAGGAAGCTGCGTAACTGTTGTTAAAATGAGAGCAACTTCCCTGTGGGTAATTTCTTGGAGTGGGGTGGTTAAACAGCTCCCCCTACTGCTCAACCTGACATCATTCCCCACTGACATACAGAATATCATCCATCACTGTGAGCAGACTCTGCCCACCATATATTTTACAATCCATTTCACTGTGAAAATGAAATAAATATGCCGTCATACACATTGCTGTTTGATCTCACACTGTGGGGCTACACAAACAAAGGTCTGAGTGTTACTACAGTATTCCTGCGACCACAGAACTATCATGGGACAGGAAAGTGCTCTGAAAGAAGGAATGGAAGAAATGAAAGCCTACCCATCCTCCATGTTCCCGAATCCAGCCCAGTAGATTGATCCTGAAAAACTCCATGGTCCACCTCAGGATGTCCCTCACTGACTGAGGGATATGGGCCTCCACCATCTGATGGACACACACACACACACACACACACACACACAACACACACACACACACACACACACAGACCAACAAAAACACAAGTTTACACACAAATGAAGTGCTGTGAAGTTCTAAACTGAAATGTACTGAGCTACTACTTTTACCCAGCAAAGAGCAGATACTCAGCTGCTTCATCCGGTCTGATATAAACACAATCTGCGTAGGCTAAACTGTGACTTTAACTTAAGTAGGCTAAACGTGTGCTATGGCCCACTCAGTGGTCTAATCATCATCTCTGTACGTCTAGTTCCACTATAGCTATTAGTTAGCAGCCCCTCTGGTATGCGGAAGAATCCCCTTTTACCAAACACTTTCAGGATAGTACCCATTAAACCTGTAACCAACCTCTTGCTCCTACCTAAATCTCAGTTGAGCGGTTCTATTGGTATCATCCACAGCTTTGGACAGTAGACATGCAAACATAAGAACAGTGCTAAAGACTCTACAGCTGACAAACACAACCTTCCTCATAGAGCAGCTAGTCATACGACATTGCCTACTTTTTGATGCATATCTTGCAAATATCTGTCCCTGGACCAAAAACATGGCACAGAGAAAAACCAGAAAAGCGCACGAGTGCCAACCCACCCTGTGAGCCAGCTTGCCGGCGACGTAGAAAAGCACGGCGATCCTCTCCCAGGTGATCCCAGATTCTAACACTTTGTTTGCCACTTCCTTAAATCTGTCCGACATAGAGCAGGAGCTGGGGCAACCAATGAACCCATCTATCGCACTGAAACAGAGACACAAGAGACGATGCTCAAAGATTGAAAAGGGTCTTAAGGAACTCACTTATATAACATATATGCAACAGAAGTTGGCTGAGAGACTCACTCTTTTAACTCGGCATCGTCTTTGACCCTGTCGCCGATGATGCGGGTTATTTTGGCCAGCTGGTTCACCACCTTCTCCTCCTCCTCCTTTACTTTACCAGTCACTGGGGTGAGGGGTGGGACGTCCTCTCTGGGCACGTCTTTCAGCTCCTCTTGTATGACCCTGGAGGAGAACAGAATGTTAAAATACCGTCTTTTTCCCCAAACGAACTGCTACTCACTAACCCATTCATTTTACTGTACATTATGGGATTTCTACTGCAGTGCATGGCTGTCATGATATTTTTATAAAGTTTTTTAAAGTAGAAATAGCAGGTCTGTCGCAATAATTGACTTATGGGACATGAGCTTGATCATTTTTGTTGACTAGGATATTTGTATCGTTATATCAGTATACAAGTGGTATAAAATGGTCTTAAAATTACAAAAATATAATTGATTGCAATTATTTCTGGGACAATATATTGTCCAACAAATTTGGGGACAGGCAAAAGCTATTATAAGGAATTACATTGTGTAATCATAGTTATCGGTGACGCGTAGTTTGCTATTACTGCTTTATTCATCAATATAAGTAAAGTACTACCGCTAGTATAACTACCTATATATAGTATGTACACAGGCGTATACAGTAATACATATATTATACCCTACTACCCTATAATCATTTGAGTATTTTTATATTCTCCTAATTCATTCCTTTCATTAATATTTTTTATTTTATTATTCTTTTTGTATTTTTACACTCTACTCATCTGGCACTGCACATTTTCCTGGGGGGATCAATAAATGACACATCTCATCTTATCAGAATACCATGGCCTTCATAACCACTGGTTTATAAATCAGTGCAACTCCTTTTTGTGTGCTATTACGGGGGGGGGGGCGGGGGGGGGGGGGGGGGGGCGGGGGCGGGGGCGGGGGGGGGAGGGGGGGGAGTGTGATGGTTGAAGCCAGAAGAGAGGCGAGCGTACACGACTGACAAGTAAATGCCACTGAGGGGCGAACTAACAATAGTGGAGAAACGAAGTAGAGGGTACCAAAAGAGAGCAGCCAGATAAAGACGTTTCTCCTGAAATCAACCAGCAAATGTAATCTAAACGCTCAACTGCTAACGTGCGGTTAAATGCTGCCATTATGTTATCCAGATAATGCAAGCTGAATGACGTCTGCTTTGATAGACTCGCCACCCCGACGCTGTCCTGTTTTAATATTCAGCGATATTGTGCCCTGTTAGTACCCATCCATCGTGGATTTGGTGATTAGATACAGAGATTGGTTGACAACCAGCGCTGTGACTTGGTCCGCCGTGTTAGCTATCAGATGAGCGGTTGAGGTCCGTTTCAGTTTTAACCAGTTAGGTGTACAAGCGTTTAACCATATGACGTTTTAAACTCCAATTTAACCAGACCTGAGACTGTGAAAACCCGTCTCTGTCTTCTGAACCAATTAATAAGAATCAGATGCAGCTTCTCATTGACGTCAACCCCCTTTAATTATAAGTCGGTTTTTCTCGAAGCACGATATCCTGGCCAAAAGTTCATTACCCCTGAACAGACAGGAGCAACCAGCAAAGCAAACCTAGCATCGGGATGGTGCCAAAACAGAAGAGGTGTCTCAGTCATACCTAGCCAGTTGATTGTGGTGGTAAAGAAGAAGGAGAAAGGTACAAGTTAAAGAGGATAAAGTTAATTTCTATATTTTTGTTATACTATTCGTGTTTGCCTTTGTGTTATACCGGGCCACCGGTCAGTCTACAAAAAAAGGGCGATTAGTCGAAAGTCCGCATGATTCAAGCATAATCAGCCAAAGTCTGCAATATTTATGCGTGGGCAGCATTTGTTTTCAAATACGCCGCCACTTTCGCCGCATAATTCCGCCGTTTGCGCGCAACTACTATGCAGGCTTGCATGATTCACTAAATCCATGCATTTTCCGTTGCAAAAAACGTCACATATATTGAGCAGAAAGTGAAAATGTTCGCTTTACTTCACTCCCCAAGATGCAGCCATTTGTCCC
>NW_023339696.1:4001788-4014736 GCF_004916995.1 Morone saxatilis
GCATAAAATTGCATAAATATCCCGCATATTCCATCGCATTTTTTAAGAAAACGTGCCGCATAATCAAGGATTTTTGCCCGCAACAATCACAAAAAAACTACGCATTTTTCTGGAAGGACTGTTGTGATATATATATATATATATGTATATCACATGTGCTGTGTCAAACATGCCAGAATGTGGGAGCATGTGGGAGCTCCTCTAAAATAGTTTCAAAAAAGCATCAGGAATAGTCCGAACAGAAGAAATCTAAGGTCCCATAACAAATCCAGCTCTGTGAGTGCAAAGTCCCCAGATTTTTAACAAATGTAAACAGGACTTCCAGATCTTTTTCTGGCCCGGGTTTGGAAAGTTTCCCCCTGACATGATATTGTTGACGTGAGATGCCTTCCCAGAACCCAAAGGATACTAAAAGAATGCAGTCAAACAACCAGACTGTGGTTTTTAAGGCTACCACTGACAGGATGTTGTGCTCAACCTTTCTCCTGCAGTGGAAAAAGCTCTGCTGATGGAACAATAGATATGCACTAAAAGATGGCGCGGCTGATTCTGGTGCATACTGCCATGTTTAAGATTACGGGAAACAATCAAAAGGATTACACACTTCAGTCACGTTCTCTATTTCTTATCTTCCTATGGCACATGAGTCACATGACAGCAGTTACAACCCATTGTTTATGATGGGTATCCGTTTATCGTAACACACAGCGTTCACTGGAACATGAAACTAAAACTGAAACTCCTGAAAGAAGAAGGAATCTGGCGGTGCAGAGTTTGGTTGTTTGTCAGTTACAAACCTGCAGCAAAGCCTTCAGGTAAACAAAGAGTTGTCTTCAGGCTTTTATCCCTGTGTTCAGCTGTGGATGTTAGATATACTGGCCTGAGGAAATGACCTGCTTTAGGCCAGTTTCATTATTACCGGTTGATTATTAACCCAGTTAATAATGTGGTTTTTAATAGGTTATAACTTAGTGGGAAAAGCTAAGTTACAACATGAAAACTTACCTGCGGGATGATTAAGACAGAAATATGAATTAACTGGTATTAATAGATAATGGTGATATGAGTTGGCTGCAGCCCTCATTTCTAGGACACCAAGTCTTCATTTTAAAACAGTGATAGGCTATTTCCTAGTTTCTTTTGGCCGGTTTGCTTTTATCATCAATTCTGTCTAAAGTTAGTCATTTTTGTCTTCAACTTATATCTTCAATGCAGTGTGTAAAACAACTTAAACAGGAAACTCACTCTTTGATCAGGGCCTCCCCTATCCTCTCATCTGTGGAGGAATAAAACCAACATTATGAATCAGTGCACACGCGTTAAAATACAGCGTTATATAACATAAGCAGTGTAAATGCTGTCACCGTTATATGACACAATGCTCATTAAATGGGTGTTATCGAGCTTACCTGACATACCGTTTCCTTCACAGGCCATAGTTCTCAAAAACTCTTAAATGAACTTGAAAGCTGAAATATGACTCATGTAAAAGTGGGTCTCCGAACGAACTGTCCTCCACGAGGCGATGAAACCCGCAAAGTCCAGGAAACACACATCGAAAGTGAAGTAAAGTCGAGTCCTGCTCCTGTACACTGTGGTGCAAACCTACTGTCCCTGACTTTAAGGCGTCCGAGTAGAAACATGTTAGAGTTGGGCGCGTGGGTGCGTCACCGCCGACTGACGTGACCGGACGTGGCTGTGTGCACGTGCTCTGCCGTCAATGTCTCGGGCCTTTTTCTCCTCTCGTGGACTCGTGAATAACGTGGATGCTGAAAGCAGTTTGAGGGTTTCAGTCAGTCTGTTACGGACTGCCGGCTGGTGTCAGAGACCATGACATGAATCTAAAGCCACCGTGGTAACTTAAAGCTGCAGTGGGTCACTTTTATAAAAACTACTTTTTGTCATTATTGTATTGTATATTTTTTACAATATCCTGATAAGTTTGAGCAAAAATGACAAAAAAAAAAATATTATTTTATAAAAATAACCTACTTATTAGCTTTAACAAATCTATCCCATTATTTGTTATTTGTCAGAAAAAACCTACAGATCAGCTGTCTGACTCCAATTTCCTTTTCTCATGTACAATTTTGCTCATATAACATATTAATTTATCGTAATTTGGTTATATATTTTATTCATGTGTTGCCTATATGCCCTTTTGTGTCCCCTGTTTTTTTATTTTTTTTTAAATGTTTAAAATTTTATTTTATGTTGATTTCCACATACCTCCAACTTACATTTTCTCTGATATATATAGTTTCAGCAGTCCAACAAAGCAGCAGTTCAAAGAATCAAACATCTTACAAGATTTCCAGTGTTTTTTGGACCTTGACCCCTACTTGGGACTAAAAGCCAGGGTATCTCTGCCTCTGTTGCTCAGACAGATGTCGATGCAGAGCTGTTGAGCTCATTAGTCGCATTACAGGCGAGTGGGCAGTTAAGGGTCCATGTGGACCTCAGCACAACCTGGACTCCTGACTCCATACTGACAAGTGTCACGTCAATAAATGAGAGATGGGACAGAGGTATGCCGCCCAGTTATTCAGAGGTTCACAGAGTAATGACCCTTTAATTCAAGGCCTCCTTGACTCTCACAGTTAATCATCAAGAAAGTGTTGCAGGTTTGTGCTGCGTAACATTCCAGAGGAAATGTGTAACTACCAGCAGCCTAACAGTTTGGTGGGGTCCTGCGTCAGAACCCACAGCATGTAATGAAAATGAAACAAGGTGAAACAGTTTCTGTTTTCACCTCCTGAGTTTATTGTAGGATTTTAAATTGCATGTCACTTCCTGTGTGTGTGTCTGTGCATGTGAGATATGGGTTGCCTTTATTTAGCTGACACATTTCTCAGATCTGCGCAAGCTAAATTAATCTATCACAGTTGAGATCATGTATAAAAATGTACTTAGTTAATGTACTGAGTGATAGTAGTAGTAGTGTAGTGTAGTATTTGAGCCTATTGTCTCCTTTAAAATGAGCAGACCTGAACTCTACAGTTGCATTAAAATACATTCTTTCTATCTGCTCGTTTTCTTAGCTTAGCTTGAATTTCTTTCTTTTGCTAGTACTGGAACTTTATTTATTCCAATTCATTGCCAAACTTTACTTTAGCAATTCTGTCAAGAGATTTCCAGACCTTTTTCTGCCCCGGGTTTGAACATTTTTACCCGACACTGACTCTATAACTGATGGTTCACGATTTGTTAATTGATGAGCAAATAAGACAACACTGTAGCTCCATTAAAACTGTGCACGTACTTTAAACACACTTTAAGAGCTATAAAAGGAAACAAAAATAAAAATAATACAATTTTTTCAAATTCTGATGACATATTGCACTATCAATATTTAATTGAACTAAACACAATTTATATTCCAATCATGAAATATCACCTTTTTAACTTTTTAGCTTAGTGTCAACCTCTGATAGAGTTCCATAAGTAAGTATATTTAACTTAAAATGAAATATTCTATTTTTATGTCACATAATGCAGCTTTAACCTTGTATATTGCAGTTATTGCAAAACACACTTTATGTCATACTGCTATGCCATACCTTTAATATCAGAAGAACAGAACTGCCTTAAATTGAGCTTATATAGCACTTTTGCTAGCCTAAACACACTAGCATCTGTACATTGTACACTGTATTATTTTAAAATAAAATCTCTGACCTCAATATCAAAAACAACTTATACAACTTTAAGAAAAATATGAAAATAGTTCTTGCAATATGCTGGCCCATCCTAAATGCCATTTACACTTAAAATATACTGATATTAACAAGAAATATTGTACAGACGGGCTCTGATATATTTTATTATTCTAATTTTAAGTGTAATTGTCAATCAACTCGGTTAAATTTGCCGCATTCACCCATTTTAACAGATCATTTCAGACCAGTACAGGTCAGCACATCACTACTACTAATGCTTGATTCTCACTGGCTCTTCTCACTAGTGTTTACTCCGTTCTGTAGTGAAATGTTTTGTTGAATGGAGGCTGTTTTTGCAGTCTCTACGTTTGACACTAGAGGGCAGCACTGACATGCTTCACAGCTTTGGCTCAGGTAACAGTGGACTCAGTGGTGTGCAGTCAGACATTTGGTAGTTCTGGAAGAAATACGAAGATGTGTTGCTGCTGCCTCACGTCAAATATTCTACACTTAAAGTATAGCCGTAGCTAACAGGAAAGCAAAAGAGAACAGCGATCAGTCATTATAACAGTGAGACAGACTGTGGCCATTTAGTTGTATCCTTTAGAGACATTGGGACTAATATTTAGGTAATATGTTGACTTTTTCAGATGGTTAATAGCACATGTGACTGGGCTCTCCCATGGTCTCAGCAGACTTCCACAGCTCAGCTTCAGTCTGTCAGAGAGACACGACTGCATGTGCTGCAAACATCTGTACGAGCACATGACCTATCGGATGAACGGTTGTCATGAAAATCGAAGGAGACTTAAAGACAGACAGAGATTCCTTCCTTTATAGTTTCTCTTCACCTGAATTAACCTCAGTTATTATTGTGCACTCACAGCAATTAATCTTTAAGCTTTAAAAACTTGTTGAGACAGTCATTGTGCCAATGTTGCAACTCTACCGTACTGAATGTCCTCTTTTTAAGAAATGTTTCCGGGACGTCCTTCTGAGAATTAAAAACACTTGACAGGGGCTCAAGTAATATGTTTGATTTCACAAAGCAAATAATAAATAAAAGGTAAAAAATAAAAAATAAATAAAAATTTACAAATTGAACCGGCTTTGTTCAGTTCTACCAAATAGGCTTGTTTAAAATTTTAAGTTTAAGATCGGGTCTAAATTTTCATGCACGATTTAATAATTAAAAATATGTAAACTGACTGACCACAGTTCTCACTGTTAAATGAAACTTTCAATTCTCACTGCCCAGTGTAAAACTGTTTCTTGTCAGTAATTTTCTAAGTCTGCAAAAATGCCAGGAATCGACCCTGTACGCCACACTTGAGCACCGTGGTGGTCTAAGCCTCTGACAGGAACAGAGAAAAAAAAAAAACATAAACATGCTCAAGTTTGCGTATGAGTATGCTTCCCTTTATGGAGTGCTTTCCACTTATACAGCTTACCACTGCTGGTACTGTGGTTGCAGACCATGTTCCACTCCTCGTATTGTGGTTGAAGACCACTCTTCACTCCTTGTTCTGTGGTTGACCCCCCCCCACACACACACAGTACAGGATGCACCTTCACAGTTCCACAGGCTAGAGCTGTTCTATCTTTAGCTTTCTGGGTGCAGTTTTGTGGTCATACTAAAGGTGTTAGCTGAAGATGTTACTTGTCAGCCATTTCAGATTAATGTTAACACTGGTCTTCGCCAGCCATTTTAGATGGCTTCAGAGCCGGTTACAATCACAAAAACAAAAACTTATCTCATTTAATAGGCAACATACTTGATATACTTGAATCACATATGAATGTATAGTAACATAGATTACAACAAACAAATAAAATGGTTATATGATAGGGTTAAATGCTCATAAAATGAATAAGGCATACTTAGGTTGAGCATACATGAGTAATAAAATAATAATGAAAACGTGAATAAACCATAAACAAAACCAAGTAAAAAGATAAATTATCAAAGTTATAAAAAAGGATTATATAGATTAATATGTTAAACATTCTCAAAACATTCTTATACTAATACTTTCAAACCTCTCTCTTTCTGATGGAAAAGAGAACATGAAGACTAATAAATAACTAAGATAAAAGCATGATAAGAATATATAAAAGAGAGCATCATAAAAAGGTTCAAATAAAAAGTAATTGCGGGCTACTCGGCATCTTTTATCAGAAAGAATATAATATAATAATATGACAATATTCCTCACAATCCTCCTTGTGTTTTTGTTTTTTCTATCATTGCTTTCTAATATTAAAACATAAAACAAATGAGAACAACAACTGCATAAACTTCACTCCTTCAACAATATGATCCTGATTGAAATCGAGAATATCAGGTAACCCAGAAACAGTGACTCTGAAGCTCTTCCTCAGAACCCTTACAAACCAACGTAAACACAAAACAGCTGTGGTTCAAACAGCACTGACCTACAGTTCTTAGCTTTCATTTTGGAGTATGTGATAATTTGGGAGTTTATAATCACAAAACAATTCATGATCCTGTAACATGAATGGTGCTCACTTTTCTATATGTAAAACCCCAGCCATCTGGATCCATAGTGAGCCAGAGAAAGCTATACAAATGACATAGTGACATAAAGTCTTACTCACACATACACACAATCAGCTACAGATGTGCAGAGTTGTGGGCTCCTCCTCTGTATTTGGTTTTGGCCTTATTTTGCAGTTACTGACATGCTTTCTGGCACATAACCTCTCCAATACTCTGGGACCTGACCTCAGACTATTTTCCCATAAGTACCCCGATTGCACGCTGGTGTTAAAAAGAGCACCTACATTGCCTGCCCCCCATCTGCTTCTCTGCAGGGACTGAAGCTCAGAGGTTCCTGCTGGTTTCCCTTCCTGTCTGGGTTATCTGGAGTTAGATCCTGTACCTCTCCCAGGATTTACCATCTGTTTTTAAATGGTTTTCCTGGTTTTCTTTTCTTTGCTCTGTGTTGCTGACCCAGAGAAGGTTCGCTTTGTTCAGATTTTGCCCCTGCCTCTGAAACTTTATGGACACACCACTGTCCATGAAATGAAATTTAAAACTTCAACTCCACTCAATTCTCCACTGGTTGGCCTGAAACTGTCAAGGGACCTACTTCTCAAAAAGGATACAGACAGCTTTCCTCAGTGCTTCAGAAAACAGCTGTAGTTCTTCCACTGTAGTGTAGCAATTAGCCTAATATACAGAGATGGACTGCACAATTAATCAATAAGCAACTCGATTCCTAAAGAAGGATTCTTGATCTTGACATGAAGAAAACATTTTTTTTTAGCCCACTTGATGAGCGATTTTAATTTAGTAAGCAATGCCTCAGTAGACCTCTCTGGTCACCCTTTACCAGCTGAAAAAAGAGATTATTAGAAGAGTATACAATCTATTCAAATACACATAATTCCTACTCAAGAATTGACTAGGTTCTTCTGTCACACTCTTTGTTAGACACTAGATTGTTCTTGACACTGACATTTAAAGGGTCACCTTTTCGGAGCATGCTCCAGTCTCATTAACCATTTGTCCACGGTGGAAACCCAGTTGAAACTGACTATTGCAATTGAATTTAACTATTGACTGATCTGGAGACAGGTGACGTACATCATGGCAGCTATCGTCACCACACTGTGGCATTTTTTACATTTACTGGGAGGGAGGGAGGTAGCAGAATTTAGGGTTAAGTTAAACCGTGGCTGCGGTCACACCCGATTTTACTCAGCATTCATTTCTATGAGGACATTTCTCCAAGAAGTATTACTGTCAGACCCAGCCTTTGCTTTGTGCAAAGTTCAATCAGATCAAAGTCTGACATGCAAAATCTGGACACTCTCCGGAGTCCAGACAGAGAGACGAAGTGGGATTGACCTCTCTTTCTGGTAATGCTGATTGTTTATACTGTGTCCTTGTTTATGCAACTGCATAGTGCAAGCACATTCATAATGACGATCAAGTATTTGACAAGATGCTGTATAATATTCAACTAGTGGAATGAGGTTGTTAGCGGGTTAGTCACGCCACCAAGAACTGTTTCAGTCATGGGCATCTGATTACTGTATAAAAGGAGCAATGTGTAAAATTTGGCCAGAATTATCATTCATTAATGTTTAAACATTTGAAAAATGAACTAACATTTCTAACAGAATGTGAAGAGATAACAGCTATGACGTTATGCCACAGCTGCTAGTGCCAGAGTTCCTGGCTGGGGCCCTTGGAAGAGATAGCAGGGGCAGAGCTGGAGTGTCTGGAGGAGTAAACACCGGTATGTCATGCTGGATTCTGCTCTGATCCATAGCCGAGTAGTCAAAGTTTATTTTTTAAACTTTTGGGATTAAAGGACCAGTAGGATTAAGTGGCATCACATTGCAGAACCATCTATAACTAGTAATACTGTCTGATTATCAAGACGACAGTATAAACCATGTGTGTTGACACAAAAGCACAGACTTCACATGAACCATGTCAGAGCCTTGATGAATTGCATGATGAACATGCTTTTCACGTGGCAGCAATTGGTCTTGGTTGTTATTAACCATCACATCTGGAAAAAATCCAAAAGCATCATGTACTTGGCAGAAAGTTAATTTGCCAGGGCAGGCCTGGCATTGTGGGAAAGGGAGGCATTAACTGTGCTGTCAGCATGTTTGTCAGAACTACATCCTGTTGATCAAAAATGCACTTGAATGTACACCACTGTCATACAAACATTAAAAAACAGATGGCCAAAAGTCTGCACGGCTTCATTCATCCTTCCAGTCTGTATCATGGGCCTGTCCCACTCCCCCCATATACCCAAGTTAGCTTGTGATATTTTGCTATTATATGATTGCACTTCGATATATTTGGGAATATGCACTGTGTAAGCATTACATCAAGTGAAACTATCAAAAGGTATCAAAACTAGATTGTTAAAACCCTCTACAACACAGGGCCTTAAAGGACCAGTGTGTGGGATTTACTGGCATCTAGTATCTATCTTATCAA
The DNA here is from genome assembly GCF_004916995.1 of Morone saxatilis. Classification (NCBI taxonomy): domain Eukaryota; kingdom Metazoa; phylum Chordata; class Actinopteri; family Moronidae; genus Morone; species Morone saxatilis. The sequence goes on from NW_023339696.1 coordinate 4,010,438, forward strand.
ATTACCACACACTACCACACAGTGAACCTCCCTTTCTTTCTGGGAATCATTATTTTACAAGATAAAATCATTGTTTTCTAGCAGTGGAATTTGTCCTTGTATTTTTAGCTTTGTAGAAATTGTAATGATGATTAATTACCATTTTTCATGCCTCCACACCTTTGATAGCCGTGGCCAGAGGCAATATGTTTTCAGGCCAGTACGTCCGTCTCATTCTTGTGAATGCGATTTCTCAGGAATGCCTTGAGGGAATTTCTTGCCACAAATTCCTTTTTTTTTAGGATTATGTGGTCTGTGGAGGAAACTGTGACCACAAAATAGGTTTCAGTAGGTTCCAGATTTCACATGTTTTGACTTGGACTACACAATGATTAACAATAAAGAGCACAGTATGGGCTTTCTTCTGTCCGTCTCATATTCTGCATTTGACTCCCTGCCTCATTGTGAATTTCTGCATTCAATGTGACTGCAAACAATATATAGGTGTGCGCCTAGCTTATCGTGAATGAGTTTCACCTACAGCTCATAGGGAGGCTTTACATACTGTATATCAGCAGGTGTTATGACAACATCTGACAATCTCAGCACCTGGTTGAAGTTGTTGGCTAGTATGTATTGGTTTATAATAAAACAAAGCTCTTGCACACATAGTAGATTGTGATTGCATTGGGCGATGAGTCAATTGGCCTTTTGAACTTTTGAATGCCACACAAGCAGTTTTTAATGATAAGAATCTTAACTTGGAACAAAAGAATTACTTGAATGTTGCTGTTAAATTTTATGATCTTTCGGCATTCATAACTGATTATCTCTACCCATATAATTTTGTCACAGCATTTCAGACTTTCATTTGTGGACCAACCCCAGTTATTTATTCATCAAAGAATAGATTTATAACTGAGCCATGCTGTTCAATAAAAGCCATCAGCCATGCTGGCATGTCTGTGATTTGATTCCATTGCTAGCCTAGTTAGGAAGACTCCAGACTAAAACTATAACCCAGATTTTGAACGTTTTTCTAAAATGACTCAAGTATGGCGCCTTGTAGTTTAGTGCTTAAACATTCAGAAAATGCATACCTGAATCCCAAGGTTCTTGCTACCTATTGTATAAATTGTTGTTTCATGTCCTACCCAATATTCATCACAGCAACTTTATACATGGGTACTCTGTTATCTGTCTCTTATCAAAGGAAACACCTCACAGGTTGTAAAAGCAGTCTTTGAAATCACTGGCCTTGCCCCTTTACACAGCCTCCTTAAACAGCTAAAATCTTTCTCCTCAACTATAATTGTTGTACATCTGCAGCAAAATGGTTTCTCGAACTGTTTGGATTATCCTCAAATGCGTTCTGGTTCTTGCAGCTGTTGCCTCATTGATAGGTAACTGCGTCTTGATATGGCTCAACACTCAACACACTCCACAGTGCCCTGCTCAACAGGTTAACTCGAGCCAAACTGCGGTGCACAATGAGCGCAGTGACGTCTTTGCTGACCTCTCGTTGGAAGAGTTTCTACAGGTGCGGGACTACATGTCCAAGATCCCAGGCCTCTCTTTTGATCCGGCTTCACCTCCTTCAGCTGACTACCTGTATCTGATTGACCTGTCCCTGCCAAAAAAACAGGATGTTTTGCATCATCTAGATGCCAACGGACCAAAACCAGCAAGAGAGGCGACTGTGGTGGTTTTTTATGGAAGTAAGAACCACATAAAAGAGTATATAGTGGGCCCTCTCCCCAACGCAACCTACCACCACGATGTCACCACTGAGAGATATAAAAGGGATCTTCCACTGACTGCACGTCCGGTATATTTTGGGGAGCACATTCTTATAGCAAAATTTCTGCAGGATGTACTTAAGCCCCTCAGTACGCTGCTGAATGACAGTTTTGGTATAGATGCATCTGGATACCCTCCTTTCTATGACAGCATGCCCAGAGGAGTCAAGTCAGGGGACAGACAGACCTGGTTTTCACTATGTCGAAATGAGGAGGGCTTCTACATCCACCCAGTGGGCTTTGAGATCTTAATCGACCACCAAAGCACCAATTTTCTGTCCTGGCGTGTGATCAAAATTTTTTATAACGGCCAGTACTTTGACAGTCCCACAGAACTAAAACAGCAATATGAGGCAGGAACTGTGTCAAAAGTCTTCTACAAACCTGTGCCAAATTACGCATCACTGAAACCCAAGCAGAAACCCACGGGTTTTGGACCCCAGCAGTTTTATGTACAAGGCAAGAGATTCAGTTTGAAGAAAAATCACATTGTATACCTTGACTGGAGCTTTGCCTTCGGTCTGAGCGCGCTTAGAGGCATGAGAGTTTTTGACGTTCGCTTCAGAGGGGACAGGATCATCTATGAGCTAAGCGTTCAGGAAGCCATGTCAGTCTATGGGTCCGCCACCCCAAATACCATGCTCACCAAGTTCCTGGATGGCAGCTTGGGCATTGGTCGGTTTGCGTATGAGTTGGTCAGGGGGGTCGACTGCCCGTATTCAGCCACCTTTATAGACACTTTCCATTTCCTGGACACTGGTATTCCACGCCAGCTCAGAAACTCAATTTGCATCTTTGAGCATGACATGGGCCACCCTCTACGTAGGCACTTCTCAGAGGACTTCTACAGGAGTTATGGAGGACTAGCAAACAGTGCCTTAGTGTTCAGGACGATCACAGCTATAGGAAACTATGACTACATGTGGGATTTCATTTTCTACCAGAGCGGCTCAGTGGAGGCCAAGGTGCATGCCTCCGGCTACATTGCCTCCTCCTTCACACTGTCCAACAGCTTTCCATTCGGTCACCAAGTCGCAGAAAAAGTCACCGGAAATATCCACACCCATTTTCTTAACTTCAAAGTGGACCTTGATGTTTTAGGTGTGTGTCGAGATATAATTTTTAAAATATTAATTGAAAAACACAAACTTTTATGGTTGCACAGGCACAATAATTGAAAAGTGAAAATAACATACATATGTCCCTTCTCCAGGAATAAGGAATGTATTCCAGACCAAAGACATGGAGTTTGTGAATGTCTCGCTGCCCTGGATGCCTGAACGTTATGCCATGATCCCTAAAGTGGTGGAGAAACAGCTGCAAACAGAGCAGGTGCAGTGTTACTTGCATTATAACAGTGACAGTTTCTTAGGGCTGCAAGCAAAGGTGCCGCTTAGCTGCACATATGTTTTTTAATTGATGTTTTTATTCAAAGCAAGTACATTGCTTCAAGTGCTACATTCAAAGCTTATTTGTTCAGGAATAATTGTTAGTTACATCTGAAAAAGTTTACCCAAATTTAGTCCGCGTCATTTGGGCTGAGACAGGTTCATTCTGCTATATTTGATGCTTTGGCAACTCATCAGTAGGTCGAAGTAAAACAAAATGGAGACATGCAATATTTAGAGAACTGTGACACTTGCATACCAGTGTTTTTGTACTTAAGTTCAGCAATTAGCGAGCATTTACATGTGACTCAGGGATGAAGCAGTGTGTTCAGTTTGTCACAACTTTGATGAAAGGGTTCACAACTTTTTCCCACAACAAACCATTTTTATTTTATAATGTCTCATATTATTTTATTGACATGCATTCCAGCAACAAGGAAGTTTTGTCTTTTAACTTTATGTCTACACAGGGAGTGGGGATGTCTTATAATTTGTGTCTACATTGTAGTAAATATCTCAACCAGTTTTATAATCTAACGTATGGCGTGAAGGAGTGACAGAGCTTAAACAGCAGCACCAATTAGGTCAGTTCTCCCACACTGTACCGGGATCAGCTGGTCATGTGATGTGTTGGTATTTGTGTTTTATTATGTCTTTATAACAATATATCACAACAGAAGATAATACGATTATTAGACAACTAGGTTTTGTGCTTGAGTGTCTTAAATATAGTCTAAAAAGTGTGAATTTTATTTAAAAAATGCTCATGGCACATGCAGAGCAGGCTGAAAGACTAAAGACTGAGTCCCTTTTTAGCTGAGCCTGCTGGTTCCCCGCACACATGAATGTTTTTTTAAGACTTGTTATTGGATGTAATGCATTTAATTCTGATAATTCAAAGAGTCATTTCACCTGCTAGCAGTTAGCACCATTAACCAGGGGCGTATCTAGAGGGGATGGTGTCTAATGCTGTCAAATTTAATAGATGCATTTTTATATAATGTGTTATTACGGAAGCCGAGAACGACCATGGATTTTTTTTTATTTATGCACTGTTATATCGTGATAACGACTTATTATCTCGTTATCTCGACATAACAAAGATCGTTTTCTCGAGATAACTAATTAATTAA
>NW_023339696.1:4014836-4017884 GCF_004916995.1 Morone saxatilis
CAATACAAATGGACTCATCTGTCACAAACGAGCATACTGGCCTCACAGTGTTCTCAGGAGAAAAATTCTGGCCCTTGACAAATGTAGTTGATGACCCTGCCTTACGGTCTCTCCATTGCCAACCATCTGCCTCCCTTCCCCATCGAACCCGAAACTATGTCATGGCTCTCAGAGAAATATGCCCCATTCATAAGCTGCGTCAATTTACAACCATGTATCAGCTTTGTTAATCACCATCCGCTGCATGTTTGTAACTACTTGGGGGGGTGAGCCCCTCCCACAGGCTTATTCCCTCCAGTCAAGTTTCATTCACTGCGCACGGTAAAAAGAAATGGCTTGGAACACCAGCTGTCAAAGAGGCCTAGCGGCACTGTCTCTCTCTGCCAGCATTCTAGTTTGAGGACTACAAGGAACAAGGGACCAAAAAAACTGGGAGGCGTGGACAAAACATCAGAAACTGTTTTGTTTACTTGTCACAGCCTACAGGATTCATTAGCTTGCCATTACTTATGTTTAACTACACAGGAGACCGCTTCTGGACATGACACAAAACCCCATCGGCACCTCCAGCTGCGTTGCTTTAGCCCCAGAAAAAGCCGGTATTGGGTCACCAGCGCGCTCCTCAGGCTGCCAGGTCTTCAGCTGTCACCGGGGAGTCACCTACCCAGAGAACCAGGCACGAGCGAGAGGGCCATGTCCTGGGCCAGGTGAGAGACCATGCTCCCTGTGAGGCCATTGCAGTTTGATCTCAGACCGGAAGTGATTCATCATCAGTTTGTCCCCCCCACTCTGTACTGTGGCTTCTGTCTAAACACCATCTTGTCATCATCATCTAGTCCTTTCCTCTCCCTGGAATCTCACTTACGTGTATTTTCCCAGGTATAAGGTTGCCATCACCAAGCAGAAGGACCTCGAGCAGAGCTGTGGCAGTCTGTACAATCAGCACGACATCTGGAATCCAGCTGTTGACTTTAGCAAGTACATTGAAGACAATGAAAGCATTGAAAATGAGGTGTGTGTGTGGGGTGGGGTTTCATTTGGCAACTTTCTTCAAATCTAAAAATTAAATGAAATCAAACATATAATGTACTTTCCTTATTACTCCTTATTTATTTTTTGTCCCTAGGACCTGGTTGCCTGGGGTGACGCAGCCGCCCGCCCGCCCGGGCTTCTCAAAACATCCCCCACTCGAGGACATCCCCAACACAGTAACGGTGGGCAATGGGGGCGGGGTCTTGCTGCGGCCACACAACTACTTTGATGAGGACCCGTCCATCCACTCTGCCGATGGGGTGTACTTTGACCCGGGCACAGAGAACAGCTGCGACAACAACAGGATGGCCTGCCTTGCTCAAAAGACCTGCAGCCCCGTGCTGGAACCCTTCACTTACCATGGCTTTGATGTAAGCTCTCAGGGAAGCAGAAGAAGGAGCACTTAAAATGTGATTCTTCCTTTGTGTTGTGATTTTAATTTTGTTTTTATGAAACTACAATACAATCATTTTGATTAATATATTTAGAATTTATTTTAAATATAAAAATATTCAAATGGAACCAACCTAATGTGTAATGAACTGAACTGAACTTATTGCTTGATGAAAATGCGGCTTTAGTCTTGTTAAAGTAGCAATGACAGCATACAAATGGACACGAGAATGATCACCATGTATCATTCACTGTCTAAATGTACAGTCACATTACCCTTTATTAAAGAAAAATGCTGGCTCTTCTTACTATTAATCTGCTGATATCAGGCCAAATGCATATTATTTGCTTCCACATATCCCTCCAGCACTTTCTCCTTATGATTAACTCTTAAGTTTTGTGTTCATGTCTGTGTTTTACCAAGAGTAGCAAAAGTCTGTGAGAGTCCCCTCAAAGACTCCACAATCTTTTCTACCAACTGTATAAACATTTATTACAAGTAGTTAATTTCTTGATGTAAGTAATTGTAAGTAATATATCCGGGAATTAGACAAATATTGAGGTTGGGATACAAAACACAAAATTAAACACAATACGACAAACTGTTTTGAAGTAGCGAGGACTATTGCAGCCCTCGAATGAGGACGCAGATAAGCCTTGCATTGGTCAACCATTGTATTCAGTTTCCTCTCCAAAACTGTTTTGAGGGAGGCAAAAATGACAAGCTGTCAAGCTACATGGAAAAATAACAAAAACGTGGGTTGTTATTTAGTCACTTAGTACCACAGGTGCAGTTTGTGTTGGTTCAGGGGGCCTGATCAGTAACAATGTTTAGCAGCATACATATTAGTCTGGTCTGCTCGAGTTGACTTACCTTTGTTATGAGTTATAAGTTATGTGTAAGTGCAATTTTTTGATTTAGATTAAACAGAGGCCTAAATAAATGGATATACTGTAACACCAGGCTATATCTCAATTATATACAACAATATTTATTTTTCTAAAAACAAAACTGGGCAGTAAGAAAGTAAACCATCAATAATCAATAAGGGACATAGTGGTGGAGTTGGAGAGGGGAGTGGGGGGCCACGGATTGTGTGTTTTACAGTAGCTTTTGCTATATGAAAAATTTGAATAATATCAACCATTAATTTACACCATATTATCCTTTTCTCAGTGATTTAATAGATCTATTGTTGGCATACTGACAACTGTTTTCTCTGGTTGGAGAGACTGCCCACCAATTGCAGCTTTGTAGGCAGGATTAAGAATGGCGATGTTATTCTTAAATGGCAGTAAACATCCTTTTGATAAGAGCACGTGAGCTGACCACCCTGAGCATGATGTGAGAGAAAAATGGTAAATATGGTGATGACTGATACTGAATATGCAGCATTTTACTTTTCTGTCTAGTTTCCTCTGATAAGCAGTGAGACAATGTGAAGGAATGAGATCCTGCAGCAGCGTAATGTAGAGCTGTATGTCACAGGCTCAAGATAGAATCTGTGTGTTGTTGTTGCCTTTGTTTTGCTCTCTTTGTAACAAGCCCACTCTCAAACTGTTGCCTATTATATCTGAGAGGAAACTGCACATACACTGACACGCACGCACACACGCACACAC
>NW_023339696.1:4017901-4019269 GCF_004916995.1 Morone saxatilis
CACACACACACACACGCACATCCAGTGTTACAGGTTGTGTAAAGAAACTAAAGTGCTTCCAGGAATTCAAGTTCTTGTCGAAAGGTGATCCTCAGATGAACTCTGAAGTGTGTAAGTCACATAATGAGAGACTATAACCTTATTGGACCTTAATTGGAAGAGGGAATGAAAATCCAATGATTTATGATTTGTAACATAATTCTCCTGCAGGATTCTTCTTCTCTATGGCTAAATTCTGCATGTTTGCTACTATATGTTTGGTTTGTTTTTACCTGTTATGTCCATTTATCTTGGTCTGACAGAAATGAGACCACTGGAAAACCTGACAACTGTACCACCTAATATTCCTTAAAATGAAACAAAAGTGTGTCTATGGTAAGAAGGGATGGCGTGGAAGAGGTTTTAAATGGTTTGTTAATCCAAATGAAAAACACATTTTCTCAGTACCATCTAATAGCCTTGCAGACAGTTTTGATTAGTGATATCCAGATTTGTGCCTCCACCCCTATACGGTGAAGGGGAATTTGATAAATAACATTTGAGGAATCAGCAGCAGCATAAAACATATTTGATATTTCACCCTGATAATTCACATTATGCAATCAGAATGTTCTGTGATTAATGTTGAGGGTGTGTTTATGGGAACTTTTTAAAAAGATTAGATTGTCTGCCTCACTGACAGGTTCCAGATGTTTTAAACTGTAACATACAGTTTCTCCTGTGTTTTATGCACCTTCTAATAATGGTGTGAGAAATAGAGCGGGGTCATTTAAGTGCTGTTTTACAGTCTGCTGCCTTTAACATGAGGCTGGCCAGTGAACTTGAACTTAAAGTTTAAGTGCTTGTTGAGCATATTTTAAGTTTTAGTTTTTGTCCAAATAACAGTGTTAGGGAGTAGAAACACTTTTACACTACTAGTTTAACTACGTTTCCAGTACCTTTTGGGAAGTGTAGTTTATACAAAATCATGTAACATTCACAATAGAGAGATATATTGATGAGCTAGTCTGGTGACTCTTCATTCTTACAACTTCTTGCTGCAAGTGGGGCCAACCAGTCAGACACTGAGAGATAAAATACTGCTTTAAAGCTGCTGGATCAAATTACTATGTATAATGTGAGCATGCAGTCCCCTCAGCTCTACGGTGCCCTTTAACCTCTTTAGCTCATTGTTTTGTTTTACAGCCACAAACTCCGCCCTCATCAACCCCATTTCCAGCATCCACAGGCAGCTGTTTTCAGTAAGGAAGCTCTGATAAACCCAGTGTACACTACCTGCTCACTATATGCAACAGCAGACAGACACTAGCAGAGACTAGCTGGTGAAAATAGTGGAGCATTTAACAGATAAAGGGCCAGATATTTCCC
>NW_023339696.1:4019369-4026511 GCF_004916995.1 Morone saxatilis
TCCTCTGCTGGACTTGCTACCCCCACGATAGTAAAGTGTATCAAACTATATTACACTGCAGACTGGAGTCTCTTTTTTTTTCTGGTGAAAAGAATAATGTACAAAATAAAAGGTACATCTGTTTTTTTCTATTACTTACCAGCAGATGTTTCTTGATGAGAACTAGCTTCAGTGTGTGCTTTTGTTTTGTCTGGTATGTTCTTTGTATTGTGTGCTTTTGTTTGCCTGGTTATGTCTGTCTCTCTTTCTCTCTGCTGATCTGCGGGGTCCATCGCAAAAGAGATCTTGACTGCTCGACGAGCACTGAAAGTGGACCAGACAGCTGCAGCTGATTCAGATCTCTGCCGCTAGAGTCCTACTAAGACCGGGGGAGTATATCATATTACTGTAGGCCTCAGATCTTTAAACTGGCTTCCTGTCGTAAGGGAATGGACTACTGGAAATTCATGCTGTTTGTTTATAAAGCATTGAATGGTTTAGAGCCAAAGATACTTTTTTTGATCTGCTACCTTGTTATGAACGCCACTACATTTTAAAGCTGGGACTATCTATTCATAGCTTGCACTGCCCTGCAGCTGCACTGTATCTTTTATTCTCCTTAATGTTTCATCATATTTTAGCCAATTTTTATCTTATACTTTGTTTTGTTTCACTCTCATTAAAATCCTTACATTGAATTACCTGGTTGTTGAAATGTGCTATATACATATGAATTAAATACAGTTATATATTTCAATAACTAACATCTCCCATTAATCATCTCATGACAGCTCATGCTGCTTACATGTTGATGCATAAGTAAACAATATGATAATGTCATATAATAAAAATTCAGTCACTGGGGACATTTAACTGCACAGCCACTACTTCTACTAACCACATGGGTTGATAATAGTTCTGTACTTTTACCTAGGTAAGATTTAATGCAGGACTTTTACTTACTTACTTTTACTACTGCAATAGGGCATTTTACATTGTTGTATTGGTAATTTTATGAAACATCTCCTCCAGACATGTTTTAAAACATATATACAAATACCCTGCTTAACAATAATGTGTGTCTGTCTGTATATATGTTTTTTTCAATCAAATTTTTATTTCCTCATTAAAATCCTTAAAAGGTCATCTCCTCCTTTTACCTCATTAAAAACTTCCAGAATCTCTGAATATGCAAATATTGTTCATATCTAAAGTTTTGCTGCTGGATACAAGATGTCTCCTACTTCACTGTAAAGTCCATTCTCATTGGATGTGCACTTGTGACTTTAAGTTTCTACATCACACTGTACAAGTTGATACTGGATCAGGTTTGACATCTAAACTATTTGTGATCATGCTGGTAGGCCCCGCCCTTAAAAATCTGATTTTCAATGAACACATAAACTTTCCACTGTCAGCAGATGAATGTGAAAACATCCTTCTAGTGTCAAACTTTGCACACACATAACAACAGCCCACTGTAGGAACAAGAAAAACAACTGATTTTAGAGTGGAGGGGGACTTTAAGTAAAAGATCTAAGTATTTCTTCCACCACTGGTCTACGGGGTTTGACATTATAATGGCCTGAAATCAACAGCATTCTGTCAGTCTGATTTTACTTGGTCTCTTTTGTTGGATTCTGCACGGGAGCTCTGCTGTCCTTTGTTTTTTACATCCTGCCACTGCTGTTCTCCGACAAGTTCAAGTTGCAGAAGAAAAAGAAAGCTTTACCTTTCACTCTATGTCTGAGGAAAAGAACCACTTATCATATTTGGCTTCACCAAAGGGCCACACACACACAGAAACAGTCACTGAACCTTACATGCACTAACATCCTGTCCTCGGATCCTGTTCCCATGAAGTATGTAGAGTGTGTGTGTGTGTGTGTGTGTGGCGGTTTTTTACCCTTACTTTGCCGTTCAGGTTTCAATTTCTACCCCATGTGATAGAGTGGGACATAAACATCTGTGTGTGTGGTGTATGTTCTCAGCATCTTCTATTTTGTGTAAAAGTGCTTAAAAGTAGCCTTAAATATCCTCAAAGCAATACGTAATGACAGTAATATTTGAATCAAAATATATTATTCTACTAAATCTTATGAGAATTTTGTTCAAATGTTTATGTGTGTGTATGTGTGTGTGAATGTATGTGTGTGTGTCTGTGTGTGAGTATCTGTGTTTTGACAAAGGCCAAATGCAGCAGACTTCCAGACCCCTTCTTCAACAAATAAATGCTTTTATTTTTAGAGGAAACATCAACAACAGCAACATTTTTTAGAATGCTGCACTGTAAAAACAATAGGTCAAAACCTAGTGTACGTATGACTGGACCTGTATGGTCAATGTACTCCTGAGGATGTAATTTAAGCCTGCCCGTCCCCCCGCGGTAAAGCTTTGTTTATGCTCAACACAGTGTTCCAACACCAAAAGCGAATCATGGCAGCTCAGGTTGTGCACCTGCCAATTTTTGATTTGAAGATGAACGAGTTCGAGCATGACTCTAGTTCATTATAATACAACTGAGAACTTCACTACCACAAATTCCAATAAAACCAAATAAACTAAGAAGTGAAGTAAAAATTTGCCAAAATTCTATCAATTGAATCAGATGTCCGTCAGATATTCATTAGTCCCAGCCTCAAACCACATCAAAGAGTGATCCTGCTTTGGACTGAATGATCATATTTATCAGTGCACACATTTACATACAGCTGACGATACAGTGTCAGCTTACAATGTTTACATCACAGTTTATATCACAGTGGTTTGTCAGTAAGAAACACAGAGAGCAAAAAGCGGAAAAGACTTGTAAGTGACAGTGTAAGTAAAAGTAAAGTAACACATTTCCTACTAAGATTTTCCTCGTGGAGGCAAAGCCCTTGTTCCTGTTAACCTAATAATAACTACAACTTTGTTTATTATTTTAAATCACAGGTCCTATAGTCTAAAACCTGCTAACAGGTTTTACAAGAATTAGGTCATAAACAAACATATTGAAAAAAATTCTATTTAGATCTGATGATGCCATTTGTCAAAGAATCACCAAGTTGGCATTTATGGAGATTCCTGAACCTCAAATAAAGTCATAAAAGGCTTAAAAGGATCATTTTGAAATGCTTGTAACAAAAAAGAATAATAAAATAATGTAACATTGTAAGACATAGATTATTTACCTCAAGCATGGTTCAAGTCTCTGACTGGAAACCAAAGGCTACATGGAAGATAGGAAATGGATTTAAAAGTTTGACATCAGCAGTTATGTAAAGTATTCATGATTCATAGTTTAATAAAAAAAAAAAAAAAAACATGGCAGCCAGCAGAATGGACCTCGGCACATGCCAACCTCAGTTGCAGCCAAAAGCGCTGCTACTTCAAGGAGACAGTTTCACTATTATAATAATAATAATAATAACTTCAATTTAAAGACTGAAAGCAGGGAGATATAGTCTGTGAGCACAGTTTTGGTTTAAATACATAATGGCAATATCACTGTGAAAACAAACTCTTCAAAACTGTACACTGTTTGGACAGAGACAGGCTAGCTGTTTCCCCCTGCTTTTAGTCTTAATGCTAAGCTAGGCTAAGTACAACCTGACTCCAGGACAAGCTTCTTATCTCTCTTTAAGAAAGTGAATTAGCATTATGGTTGAGCGAGTGAGTCAATACCCATACTCATAAATAGAGCAACTTCGTTTTTTTTTCTTTTTCGGTAAATAATTCTCTTATTCCTATGATCAATAACATCACTCTGCTGTTCTGTAAATAGTTTTCTAATAAATATAACCAAATCAACCCATATCAATTTGAGGAAACTTATGGTTTAAGCATCATGTACGTTAGCTTAATCTCCGCCTATTCCAAGTACGGATACAAATACATATGATTTAGTTGGTACAGATAAAAATACAGATCCGTATAATGTTGTACTTGCTCATCCAAGTTCCTTTACTCAATTTATTGCTTGGTGGGGCTTTAAAACACACGTAGCACAAATAATTTGCTGTCCCATACTGCCACACTGACACAAGCATCTTGATAGATTGTTAATAACCCCAAACACATCTCATCATCATCAACATCAGGGCTCTGTAACTTTTACCTAGCAGTGCTCAGTAAATCACAACTAATCCCCAAAGTTCATGACTCCATCAAAGCCATGGTAAGTGAAGGGTTCCAGGACGGGGCTGCAGGTCTCTTGAGCAAGGCAGGCCATCCTGTTGTTGTCACAGCTGTTCTCTGTGCCCGGGTCAAAGTACACCCCATCAGCAGAGTGGATGGACGGGTCCTCATCAAAGTAGTTGTGTGGCCGCAGCAAGACCCCGCCCCCATTGCCCACTGTTACTGTGTTGGGGATGTCCTCGGAGTGGGGGATGTGGAGGAAGCCGGTGGTCACCCAGGCAACCAGGTCCTGCAGGCACATTTTACACACATCATGCAAATTCCCTCAGCTAATATAACATTTTGTGTGTGTGTTTGTATTATCTTATTATTATTTTTACACGCAGATTCCATCTCAACACACCTCGTCTTCAATGCTTTCGTCATCTTTGATGTATGTGCTGAAGTCAACAGCTGGAGTCCAGATGTTGTTTTGACTGTACAGACTGCTGCTGGTCTGCTCTAAGTCCTTGTGCTTGGTGATGGCAACTTTATACCTGGAGACAGACAGAAGAGGCACAGAGAGTGAGATGGCACTGAATGGCCAGCTCAGCCATGCCTTGTGGCGGGGATTTCAACCCTAGCATCAGATAGAAACGTTGCAATTGAATGATTGAAACCACAGATATGTTCAATGACAACATTTCTAAAATTCTCACTTTCTTCAGCCTGTCAGCTGCAACCCAGCCACACTGAATAACGTTATTGCCCCCCAACGCCAACAAACGAAACATGCTTTTTGTAGATCTAATCTATAGCATAAGTAGATTAGTAGTAGATTAGTAGTCAGCAAACTCACTCAGTAATGTCTATCTAAAGTTAGCTAACCTTAGCTTGCATAAGATCTTACCAGACTAAGTCAGGCTGTAGTAGTAAAACCAAAACTCAGTGTATTGAATTGATCAGTGTGTTCTATTGGTTACAAATTCAGCTTTTAAACTTTTTTGTTCAAATGTTGGTTATTTTTTAAACCAAAATTACGTAGTATTGCTTATCAACAGGATCTTAAAATGAGTTCATGACAAGATGACATAAATGACTGAGCAGCGTGAAAGTCCCCTCTCACACATGAATTGCAACATATTAGTGTTGTCACCAGGGCTTAGGGTAACGTATAGCAATATGTAATTTGCATATGGGTGAAATTTGATGTCCCGTTTGCATCTGAATATTGCAGCATATTAGTAGAAACTGAGCATAGTCAGAAAATTAATGCAATCTAGGACATGCATTCTGCCATCAGGCAGCACATGTATCTTCCTGTCTCAAACATCCACACAGAAACACAAACATACAGTCTGACCCCAGGACTTCCCTGTTCACAGGGGGTCTTGTCCTCTCATTGTTACTTTCCGGTGAGGCTGCAGAACAGGTACTGACTGTGATTCTCACTAGAATTTATTTACAAAAACATTTTATCCTAAGGTAAAATTGAGCCTGCTTGATCCTATATCGACTCCTAATAGTATCTGTAAAACACTCCTAATAGTATCAGTAATAAATATATTGTCTAACACAAATTCTAATATTAAAAGAGCAGTAATAAACTCCTGCTGTCACCTGGCCCAGGACATGGCCCTCTCCTCTGCCTGGTTCTCTGGGAGGTGATCCCCAGTGAAGCTGAACACCTGCAGCCTGTAGGAGCGCTGGTGACCCCAGCGGTTGGTCTTGTTGCTAGCAATGTGGAGATAGCGAGGAGTCTTGGTGTCGTAACGTAGAGCGGCCTCCTGCAGAAGTGTCACAGTAGACATTAGTCCCACAACCCTCAAAAGCTACTTTGTTTACTGAGCACTGGTAGATTAAGACATTTAAAATTTTACAATAACTTTGAGTACATCATGGGTTACTGGCAATAATTGATAAATGGGTTATAAAACAGCTTCTTGAGCTGCCTGATATCCTGCAATATCACCACAATAATAAAACATAACTATAAAACATTAATGGAAGTAGAAAAAGTAGAAAGAAAAGTAGAATTACTGCACTACGGTTGTATACTTCCACCAACTAGTCAAATTGCAGTTTTACATCCATATCTGTCCAGACTCATAAGATATGTGGTGAAGACTTTGAAGACATTCTTTTTGGAAGTCTTCACTATATTGATGGTACATGTATGATTTCAGTGAACATACATGTTGCAACTGATGAATGAAGGGTTATCATAAATGTAATAGATAGGCACAAATGTACTTCATAGCTATATAAAGATGGATTCTTATATATAGCTACAAAATGTGGTGCTTTTGTTTTCTCCTGCATTTTCAGATCACTATTAGCTAGGCGCACTGCAATACGTTTTTTACAGTCATGTGATGCTGATTATGCCCAGAATGAGGCATTAAGTACTGGGCTAGTTACATTAGTTGCATTTGAGCATTAGCCAATGCCTGCGCTCACACCCGTTTTTTTGGAGCACTGTGCTACAACACTGCATGGGACTGTTTTCTTAATCCCGCTACCACTCACTACTGTTTTCTGACCATTACCACCTGCTACCACTTTGTGTGTGTTCCACTCCCGCCTTCTCCCACAAGCATTCTGACCATTACTGACCGCACAACAGAGATTTTGTGTCTTTTTATGTCCCACAGGTGAAAATACATTATTTTACTGCGCTAGTAACAACTTATAAATGTCTCCAATCCTCTATTCAACTTAATTTGTTGACTTCATCTTTCTGGTTGGCGCAAACTAAATCCCCCACAAATATATTTTTTGATACTTGACGAGATTTGCGGATCCCAATCCCAATGCAGTCCTCTACCTTCTACTATAACTCACATGCATTCTGCTGTAAATGTTTGTCACCATTGTCTTTCCTAAATGTAACATGTTTCTCCTAAATGACAGCAAATCTGATCTACAACTCATACTGGCTATAGCATAGAACAATGCAGTTGAATGACGTCGCTACCTGAAATCTACAGCATAACCCAATGTATTTTTATGTTTTATCAATTAATAAAAATCCATCTAAAACAACACATTACTGGCTGAGATAA
>NW_023339696.1:4026552-4033720 GCF_004916995.1 Morone saxatilis
GTTTTGATATCAGCATTATATATGGGCCATCGGTCACCCTGGTTTCTAAATATCGGCATTGGCCACTGAACATATCCTATATCTGTCAACCAGTATATGAAACCTAAAGGCAAGGGAACATTTGTAGGAAGTGGAAGAAGATGAAGACAGACCTGTTCTGTTTTGAGTTGCTTCTCCACCAACTGAGGGACCATAGCGAAGTGCTCAGGCATCCATGGCAGCGACATATTGACATATTGCATGTCTTTGGTCTGGAAAACATTCTTCAATCCTGCGGAGGAAAATAAAAATAAAGTTTGCAATAATATTTGTAGTTTCTGAGCCAAAGCAGAACTGCATTTAGCACAGATGCTCTTATCGATCCAGGTTACAGGTTAATTACGATGTTGTTGAGGGAAAACTCTCACTTAATGGTCTAGTAGTTGTAGAATATAGACAAGCAGAATGAGCCATTAATAAATGTTTTATAATAAAGAGCCAATATGTTACTAATATGCATGGTTAATAGGTGTACTAGGGCTGTGGGATATGGTAAAAACATCATATTGCAATATTGAGACAGATATTGAGATATGATTCACAATTACTGTGGCAATGATCAACTTGGCATCATAAATTTAACTTTAATTGAAAAAAATCATGAATGTGATTTGTTGGGGTCTGTACCAAACAAACATGTTTTCTTACATCTGTAGAACTTGATTTGTAGCCCACAGCATCTCTGCAGCAGTTTAGTGCTTCATAATAATGCAGTTTGTCACACATTTTACCTTTTTTTAAAAACATCTGCAATTCTGCGATTGCACTTAGCCAAATTGAAATTTCAATAATATTTCAATGAATTATGCAGCCCTAATGTGTACCTTATAAAATATAAAGTGTTATATATATATATTTTTTTTTTTATTATCTATGCATATTTTGCATATCTATTCCCACATTAGTTTCAAGTCAAACCTCAATGGGCACACGGCCCTTTTTCACATCTAGTCTATGTTGTCACATCAGCTACTGATAACAGCAGAATTATTTTCACAGTCAATAGTACTTTGGCTGCTTGCTTTGGGCAAGCAAGGAAGAAAAACCCATCACTGGTTGGAGACCAAAGCCCAAATTGTTTTGTAAAGAATTTCCCATGGGTATTTTAAAGTCCACCTCCAGTCAAACATCAGTTGTTCTTCTTGTTCCTACAGTGTGATGTTTAAATGCTGTCTGAGCAGAGAGACAAGGATGAATGTGAATGTGAAGGATGTTTTCACATTCATCTG
The DNA here is from genome assembly GCF_004916995.1 of Morone saxatilis. NCBI lineage: Eukaryota > Metazoa > Chordata > Actinopteri > Moronidae > Morone > Morone saxatilis. Next base: position 4,027,821 of record NW_023339696.1, read on the forward strand.
CTGAAAGTGGAAGGTTTCTCTGTGCTCACTGAAAATCTGATTTTAAGGGGCAGGGCTTAGGAGCATGGTTTGTTACATCACAAATATTTAGGAAGTCATTCCTGATCCAGTATCAACTTGTACAGTGTNNAAGGAGGAGACATCTTGTGTCCAACAGGAAAACTTTAGAAATCCACAACATTTGCATATTCAGAGATTCTGGGATTATTAATGTGGAAATTCTACTTTTTGTGGAAAAAGCAGATCAGACACAAATTAGAGTTCCAAGCAGATTATTTGTATTTTGTCTGAAGGGGAATAAGACACTTAATGGAAAGGTTTCTTGTTATAACTTGATTAGTTTGTATATCGTAATAACATGAAAATATCTTGTTTTAAACTGAAAACATCCTGTTATAACAATAAACCTTCCCCGTTATAAGATGATACTGATCCCCTTCTTTTTCTGGTGCGGCTGTTGTAGCTCTCTGCCCTGCACAGATAAACAGGTTTAAATGTAGTTCTGCCACTCACCCAACACATCCAGGTCCACCTTGAAGTTGATGAAATGGGTGTGGATGTTCCCCAGCACATTCTCCGCCACCTGGTGTCCGTGTTTCAGACTACCCTCCACCAGGTAGGAGGAGGAGATGTACCCCGTGGCGTGCACCTTAGCCTCCACTGACCCGCTCTGGTAGAAGATGAAGTCCCACATGTAGTCATAGTTCCCTATAGCCGTGATGGTCCTGAACACCAGGGCGCTGTTCACCATCCCTCCGTAACTGTTGTGGAAAAAGTCAGAGAAGTGCCTCCGCAAGGGCTGGCCCATGTTGTGCTCAAAGATGCAGATTGAATTCCTAAACCGGGCCGGGTGTGGGATATCGATGTAGCGGTATGTGTCCACGTAGTGGGCTTCGTAGGGGCAATCCACGCCACGGGCCAGTTCGTGCGCAAAGCGCCCTATCCCAATGCTTGTGTCGAGAAACTTGGTCATCATCATCCCCGGAGTCACTGAACCGTACACCGACATGGCCTCCTGCACGCTCAGCTCGTACACAATCCTCTCGCCCTTGAAACGCACATCAAAAACCCTCATGCCCGTGAGAGAGCTGAGCCCGAAGGCAAAGCTCCAGTCCAGGTACAGGACGTGGTTGTTGCTGACGCTGTAGCGCTTCCCCTCGGCGTAAAACAGCTGCGGGCCGATCTGCAGAGGCTTGTGCTTGGGTTTCAACGAACTATAGTTCGGCCCCTTCTTGTAGACTATTTTCTTCACAGATCCCGCATTATATTTTGATTGAAGTTCTTCTACGGTGTCAAAGTACTGGCCGTTATAAAGCAGCCGCTCCACTCTCCAGCTGGACGCGTTTACGCTCTCGTGGTTGACCAGCACCTCAAAGCCCACCGGGTTGATGTACATGCCGCTCAGATTCCTGAAGAAAGATATCCAAGTTTTTCTGTCCCCGGATCGGACCCCGCGGGGCATCTGCTCGAATGCGTTCAGACCTTCGTGCCCACTCACGTCGAAGCTCTCTTTCATGAGCACCGGCAGTTTGGAGAAGACCTCCTTATTAAGAAACTGGAAAAGCAAAACGTATTCCCCGATGGTGACCGTGCGCGCGGTGATAGGCAGGTCCATTTTGTATCTCTCCTTAGTGACATCTCTGTGGTATGTCGGGTTGGGAAGAGGTCCCACTACATACTCCTTAATGTAGCCACGGGCGCCGTAGAAGACCACCGTCGTCGCCTCTCTTACCGGCTTGCGACCAGTTTCCTGGTCCAAGTAAGCCAACACGTCCGCTTTCTTGGGCAGAGATAGGTCTATTAAAAACAAGAAATTTTCCGACGGCTTGGTGATCTGGTTGGTGGATATATCCAAGTCCTTCTGCTTGAGCATGTACTGCTGGACCTGCGCGTACTCCTCCTGGGTGAGGTCAGCGAACACGAGGCTGCGCTCGTTGTGCTGGCCCCGCAGCGGGTGGACGCGCTGAGCGGAACATTTGGGCGCCCTGCCGGAATGGATGCCGATCAGGACGATGTTGAGAATGATGGAGACGAGGACGAAGAGGATGAGCGCCCATTTCACTAGTGAGTTCATCCTCCGCTCTACCGTTACGCACGGGCTTGGAGAAAGGGCAGAGAGGAATGAGCTCTGGGCAGGAGCGAGCAGTCAGACCGTTTAGGAAAGGAGAGGCGCGCCCCTAAACTCTGCCGATTCCCACCCCTCTCTGCATGGATCCCACAACCCCTGCTCCTCCCTTTGAGGGAGGGAAATTGTTATGGAACCGTTTCATCCAACCTCTGTTCAGCTACACAGACCAACATGATTTTACGCACGTTGTTAAAAGTTTTACGCACGCTACATTGGGTAATCGTGGCGTGTGAGCATTTTTGCACATTTAATCAAATAAAACCACAAAATATCTCAAGTCTTTTCTGAAGTTGAAATACACTTTATCCTATATATACAGACACAGTTCCATAAACACAAAAAACAAAGGGATTTTTACGCACACATTCCCATTTGTCCGAAACCAAAATAATTATTTTCTTTTCTTCTTTTTCATTCAACTTGACTTTTTATTTTTATTTTGCTATAATGGCATCTCATGAACAGTACATTTGTGTTTCTAAAGAATATAAAGAAGGCAAAAGAACAAGAAAAAAACAACAGGTAATTGAGAAGATTGGACATGAATCAATCAGCAACATTAGTAAATACCCATATACTTGGATTTTGAGCAGAAAAATGTGGTTTGGGGGTTTAGTTACTCTTTAATAATCACTTAAAGAACTTATAATCATGATTTCAGTTGACTAAATTAACTGATCAGATTTAATTACCTTGAATATGTGAGCTTATTCCCACACACTTTCCAAGGTCCAGGACTTACTTTTTTTCTGATATGAAAAAAGCTTCATGATGGAGACCTCCTGATGGATGTGTCCTTGTACACATAAAGAAGTCAGATGGTCTTCTCTCTGACCAAAATAAAAGAAAGAAGAAGATATGCACTCCCTACACCCTTTTTGTATTAAGCACCTAAGTAATAAGGTTCATTATGGAAGATCTTTGTTTGGAAATCTGACTGAGAATAAACACTGACAATACTAATACTTATTGCTAACTAGTACAAATGGGAGGACATCATTCTGTTGCAGACTGAGAGGAATGAGGTTGTTCTGTGTGTAGGTCAGTGTCCTCTGACTCCTAGTACGTTCAGTCCATTAGTCAAGTCAAATCCAAATTTTATTTATACAGCACAGTACCGCAAATCACATATTTTTGTGAGAGGCTCCGCAGTCTTTACAGTGTATGATACACTCCTTAAATTGATAAGGAAAAAAACCTAAGAATCCTTTAATAGGGGGAAAAAATGGAAGAAACAACTGAGGGGAGATCCCTCTCCCAAGATGAGATGAGCCATACAACTTCCTATCCACCATGGAGACCTGGAAGAGGACAGACTGCACAAATGCACAAGAGGCAAAGCTTAAGCGCACCGTTCACACATGTAGGAGACAGGAAACACAGAGTGAGAGAGAGACAACATGCACACAACGCAGAGAAAGGGAGAAAGGGAGAGGTAGAATCCCCTGGAGGTAAGAGATCCAGATCCAAAGCTGACAGCCAGATGAGAGAGAGAGACGGTCCCGGGGTGGCAATGGTCAGCACAGGGGACCTGGTGAAAAAAAGAGGACAAGGAAGAGAAGTAAGAGAGAGAGAGAGGAGAGAGAGAGAGGAGAGAGAGGACGAGGGAGAGGCACACAAGCTGTGCTGTTGGACACAAACAAAACCCAAAATGGTCAGAGGAGATGCAGGCGGTTTTCAGAAAAGTTTACAGCATCCTAGCTGAAAGGGCAAACATATACATATATATTTATATAAAGTACTAAGGGTTAACAGACCCCAACAGAGTCAGAGCTGTAACGTTCACTTTTAGTACAAAAACTAACATATATAGGCATTAATGTTGACAGCTCAGCGGACTATTATTCACAACTGATTTAGATATAATGATTTGTTTCTGTGGCTTTCGCTGTCTTCTAGTGTTTTATGAGAAGTGGCCGATTTATACCTTTGCCGCGCCCAAATTAAGTCAGTACCACAAGGTTGGAATATTGTCACAAAATCACTTTTATTGCACTCGCCTTAGTTATTACCGTAAAGTAGATAGTTTTAACCCCGTCTCACCCCTGAGTTCTCCAAATACTGCCGCTTGGTCAGTGGCCCTCTGCTTCTGCACTGTAGGTATCTATCAGTGTCCTCTTCTGGACACACACACGCAGTCAAAGTCAGGTGATCACATATATATGTTTTGGAGCTAACCCTCTACAAGCCTTATAAGTGATCATTAAAATGTCTATTAAGTCTATTAAATTATTTAAGTAATTTTAAAACCGGTTTTGTGTTCTCTCCTGTTGGACCTGTTTTGTTGTGTGAGGCAAGAAGTCCTGTCAGCTCACACTGGGAAGGACTAATTGGCCTGCTATTGACCCGCCATGCTTCCTGTTAGCCCGGTGGGAAATGTTTTTGTTTTTTTTCAGATTAAGTTCGCAGCTAGCATTCTCTCCCACATTCTGATGTGTTTGATAGCCACAGGATTTTTCAGACTTCCCTCCAACATGTTGATGCAACAGGACAGAAATAGGTTCAAGCACAGATTAAGGCCAACTTGGATAAAGAGAGTGAGTGCAATACAGTGACCTTTTTCTGTGCAATTAGCAATACGTATTACATATACTCTTTATGTACACCTGTGTATGACAATGAGGCCTGCAGAAACTGATTTTATTTTTATATTTCATCAAGTTGAGATGTCCACATGATGAATTCCAGTTTCAGGTCTCTACCATAGACTGCATAAAAAATAGTGGAGGGAGGTCTATAAAATAAGTACCACCAGGATTCAGCCCTGTTGGTAGCTAAAAGCTTGGTTGCATTTAATTTAATAGAAGATGACCCTATTTCTGACTTGATTTATGAGTTCAGCTTCAGCCGTTTCCAAATGAGTTTATGGTCCCAATCGCTAGTTTCAAGTCTTCTTCCAGCATGATGTTCATTTAGGAAATTATCGTCCCATTTAGAGTGAAATAGACAATAATAGCCATGCTTTAGAGCTTGGCTACCTTGTGATTGAATTCATTCTCATTGATTCCGTCCAGTGCACCTCACTGCATTACCTGTTTATTGCCTCAAATCTTTTTTTAGGAACATATTTTAGTGTTCTGTTTATTTGTGACCAGGCACCTCACCGTTGTTTCCTGCACCACCGTCACCACTGCTGGCGGCAAAACTTAAGCCACACATGAGCCTTCAAAACAGTACTCCAATAGAATCAGGCTCTACCAACTCCTGGGGTAAATATCTGTTACTTAAGCGGCTAAATGCTATATTCATCTTCACCAGCTAGTCTCTAACTGTGTATGTCTGCTGTTTGCTGCTGGGTCAGTACTATAGAGTGGGGGTTTTGGGGCTTTCTAACGAAAAGCAGCTGCTACGGCTGAAAGCGGCATTATGAGAGCAGTGAGAGTGAACAAAAACAGTAAAGGTGTAGGCCATACATCACTACTACCCCTTTCACATTATCAGTTGTTTTAACATTGTCATTTGACACATTGTTATTATGAAAATGCTTTAAAGAAGCAGTGAGTAGGATTTAGTGGCATCTAGTGGTGACGTTGCGGATTGCAACTAACTGAAAATAGCTCACCTTTCAAGTGTGAAGGAGAAATAGTGGCTGTGAAACTTGTAAAAGGCCCTATCTAGAGCCAGTGTTTGGTTTGTCCCTTCTGGACTGCTGTGGAAATATGGCGGTTCAGCATAGCGGACTCTGCTGCTCCCTCTGTAGATAAAAACGGCTTATTCCAATGTAACAAAAACACAATGATTCCTATACTCCAGTGATTATACACTAATGAAA
>NW_023339696.1:4033729-4034470 GCF_004916995.1 Morone saxatilis
GTTACACACTGAACCTTTAACTACTAGCATTAGATTAAATGTACTTAGTTACTTTTGCCACTTTCCACTCTACACAGTTATTAATTAACCCCTAATCCTACCTGGCGAACATCTTTTGAATAGATGTTGATAGAATACACTGGAGACCTCTCCTACACACAAGAGAAAAGCAAACAGTTACACACACTTTATAGCTCTTGCACACACACACACACATAACTACATGTTCATGCCGTTTGGGATTTCAACACCAGAGTATCTAATCGTCACTAACACTGATCACCTGAGGAGCTACAAGCTCCATTGAAGCGCTCCCACGGGGGCTGTTTTGTCACAGTATTTCCACTCTGCAGGCTCTTCAAGGCCACATGAACGTGCTTATGCTCTTCATAAAACTAAAGACACTTACCACCTTCTCTGTGCAGAAACATCCGCTGCAACTGCTAATGAAAAAAAGGCTTGACTGTGAAAAATGCTGAATGGCGCCAAGAGGCAACTATCAGTGTGTGAAAGCACTATTTAAAACCTGTGTCTATATCCTCTTCACTTAACATAAACAGAGTGCCAGTCTCAAGTGTTTTCTATGTCTCCCCAATTTTACAAGCTTCATGGAGTATCAGTTGAAAACAATATGCTTTCAAGGAAGTGACACTCTAGAAATAGTATAATACTGATTGGAGAAGTGCAGGAGCTTTATCAAATGTGAGAAAATAAGGCTAATGATGTCATAGTGATGTCATC
>NW_023339696.1:4034570-4040501 GCF_004916995.1 Morone saxatilis
TATTCATAACTATGTTTTCATTTGCATCATTACTGACCATTGGGATTTTGCTGTCTTAGAAGAAGCTGTTTTTATCTACAGAGGAAACAGGTCGTCCTCCACAAAACGGGAGGGTAACGAGAGGGACTACAGCTACCCAACAGTATATAAAGCAGTAAAAATTAGCTCAACATTAAACATCTACAACAGTAAAATGCAGCATACACATTAATGCAGCAGTAACATTAAACCGAAAACATCAGATATTAATAGTAAACTGGCGGGAACATTTTAAGCAAATGATCTGAAAACGAACACAACCATTCACCAGTGCAGATTATACAGTTTTATGTTCTATGAAAGTATTTGTCTTTTTGGTTGTGCATCCCAGGTAAGTCTCCCCATCCTATACTTATACCCGGTGTACTTCAACATCATTATCACATGTAGAAACAGCAACCCAGGAGCAGGGCTTAGGCTTGCCATACAGAGGGCCCTCTAGAGAGCCTACTAACACAAACATCTGCAATTATTCTAAATAACAAAAAGGACGCTTTAATAGTGGGAATTTGAAACCAGTTATTTGAAACATGCTCTCAGTCTGCATGGTCCTGATCGCAAACATTTAGTTCTAGCTTCTGAATGACTTGTAATCACTGGTTACCTACTTTCGCCACACCAAAGTCCCAAAACATTAACCTGATTTAGGCTTTGAACCAATTCTCAAAGAATGTGTAACTGTGTTAGAGTGACGCTCCAACAGGGATAAAACGATACTGCTTCTTTCAATCTTCACTCTTTTGAGCCTTCACATACGAGAGTGTGTGACGGTTGCATTCATGGATGACTTGAATAAAACTCTACAGAAAGACAAGGTCATACTTTGTATGCTTTATTTAATACAAACATTTAGGAGACTGCCACCTAAATGCTACTAAATCCTACATACTGGTCCGGTCCTTCAAGCACCAAAACTACTAGATTAGGTTTAGGAAAAGAGCTGTTTTATGACAGCCTAAAACCAAACCAACTCATCATTACATGGTGTCTGTGGTCTCATTGATGTATTGTATATGTACCGTACAAACTTGTGTTGTGGAGAAATTCTTAAGTAAAAGTCAAAATCACGTGTCTTTAAATACAAGTTTATTTTATTGTGCACATAGAGAGAAAAGCTGAAAAAGATCAAATAGAGCAGTTTCTGAGCTGACCTTCAGGAATTTTCCCTCCTTTTTATATAATGACTGAGATACACACTCACACACAACTTTGACTTTTACATGATTTGGACACAATCCCGGCATTAAAAACTGGTTCTAACTGGTAAAAAAAACACACACTTTCTATCCAGCTCAAGATAAAAAAATGATGTCAGTTCCCCAACTTCCCAGAGAGCAAACATTTAGTTTCACATGAATATATAGATTTTTTACAGGAACTAAAATTCTACTGGAATTTTAGTTTTTGATTAACCTATAAATCACAATTCATTCCACTTTATAAAACAGTAACAGCATGCTAATGTTCTCAGATGTGCGAATGTACAGAAAACAGCAGACCGCTGACTGAACCCTGATCCCTCCCCTGATTAATGACCAAGAGTAACAAAGAAAACATGTCAAACACACACACAGTTCATTCCTAAGATTCCCAACATCCTCTTGATGTGATAAGCCAATCTCACCTCCCATCCTTCCTCCAAATAATCTTTTCCATTTTCCCTCCACTTGTTAAGATGTAACTGTATATTTTTATTGGATATGTTATTTATAACTTTTCAGACTTATTTTCCTTTGGCATTTTTGCCTTCATTTCAATATTTTATATTTATATTCAATATTAAATATTTTCTTTATTGTGATATTAAATATTAAATATTTTTAAAGTAATATTGGCCCTAATGCTCCACTGTTATATACAACGAGAAGGGAAAAGTAAGAAATAATGACAGATGAGGTGTCCATTATCAGAAATTAATGGGCAGGGGAGTAACGGATTACATGTAGCTGCATTATGTAATCAGTATACAAAAAAAGGGTAACGCTTATCCATTAGAGTTACAGAATAAAAGGCATTATCAGATTACATACATTTAGTAATACAACAGTTTTGCTTTTAAAACATACTGAGCAGAGAACATATTTTGATTGTAAAAATCTTTCTATTTTCCATTTTTACATTATTCACATTATTCTGTTGTCTTATAGAATGCATCAATACTTCTTATTGAGAATTATTTTCTCTTGTCTGTATTTGGCGTTGAGGTAATCCAAAGGAACAGAAAGCATTTTTAAAGTAATACTCCCAACCCTGGTAATGTGTGACAGGCAGAGTCCATTAAAGTGTGTAGGATTTTGTGGCATCTAGCAGTGTAGCAAATCCATGGCCTCACCCTCTCCTTCCCAGTGCGAAGGACAAACTACAGTGGCTGAAAAAGGCGAAAAGGCGAATTCATTTGCATTTTTATGTGTTTTTTGCAATCTAAAAAGTAAGTATATGTTTCCAGGTTAACTCCAGAGGGTTTGACTAATAGCTGGAACAATCATTGCCATCCCATATGCAATGGAAGCATTGTTCACAACTCCGGGAGATAGGACAAACCTTAGACATAATTAGCGTTGATATGGTTTTACGTAATGTCGGATTCAGAGCAGAATATGGTTATTATAGTTATTGTGTCCCAGCCACCAAACGGTCCCTAATTGACTGTTAAGATCACACATGTTGACTGGGCTCTTCTGGTCAACATACTTGATAATGGACTTCAACAGTAACTGTGAATTAATTACTATTATCTTCAAAAGTAGTCATTCAAGGCATATATTTATTTAAGTATTTGCAAAAACCGCCTTTTATGAATTTAGGCCCCTTGCCCCTCTAACATCCTCTGCATGTCCCTTCTTTCCACAGTGGAAAGAACTGGGAGAGAACAAAAAGATATACAAACTGTGTCCAGTAGATTTATATCTGTGATGTTGTAAGCTGAAGCCGTGTGCTTCAGTGTGCTGCACTCCTCCACTTTTGTCCTTTTACAGAGCAGACTACAGCATCTGGTCTTTCTCTGCAAGACTTTTGTCATTTTAACCTCACAAACCCCCCGCTGCTGATTCATATCAACATAACTGTTTACTTTTCAGTTCATTTCCATCTACAGATCCATTACTATAAGGAATGCTGGTGAGATGATCAGGAGGCATTTATCTGCCTTTACACGCTGTGACAGGAAGAGGGAGCTGCTCTCATTCAAGAATGTGGCCATGGCTTTTAGGGTTTGTGCGATGGCAACAGGGGAATAACCCTTTCCAACATTTTTATGGCTCCATGCAGGTGACAGCTGTGTTTTCTGGTTGCGTGTGTGTTCCATCCTCATGAACGTGATTGTACAACTCTTAAGTGCTGCCGGATTTGTGTGAAGCATCCACATTTTAGAATTTGTAGCTTCTAACCAACAACATCCAGGGCTGCTGAAAGTAACAAATTACAACTGCTCACATTACTGTAAAAGGAGTATTCTTTCACACCTGTAAATTTACTCTTACTTAAATATGCATTACACTATGTAATCTACTTACATATTGGGTACTGGATAGGCCTTCACTTTATATTCAAACCTTTCATCTGTATTTTTGTGGCCAATTCACCAGGCATACACAAGGCAGAATTACCTGCCCACTTCCTTTCGGCGCCCATGTTAACTGACTGGGCTATTCAGAGCTCCATGTCCGGCTCGTAGCAGCAGCGACTGGTGTCTGTTCTATTTCTTTCCATGTGCACAACGACACAATCAATGAAACCCATGAAAAAAAAACACTGCAGTAGGCACAGATTTGGAGATGTGACCACACTTAACAGATCATAGTATGCTTTTAACAGACTAAATTTGTGCTTTATTTGGACTAGGCATGGAGATGATTTAAGATTTGTTTATTTTATTTTCTTTCACTGTATTCATACAGCCAGCCAAACTGCACTGCATGAAATAACAGCAAATAACCCTTTATTTACTACCACGACACAGTGCAGTCTCATCCAGCTGCAATGGCCAGTCATTAAGCACACATTCTGATTTTTTTTAAAACCTTATGTCAGAGAGTTTTCTTTGTTCTTGTATTGATGGTATTTGATTTATGAATATTGGCACTAAGAAACAATAAAAAGCAGAGCTCTGAAAAATTATAAATGGACTGTACTTATATAGTGCCTTCCTAGTCTTTCGACCACTCAATGCACTGTACACTATATGCCACACTCATCCCATTCACACACTGATGGCCAACTGCTCACCAGAACGGAAACTAATCATTCATACACCCTTGCACAGCAGAAATCAAGATCGACTTATTTGGGATTTGGGAGATGTAATGCTCCGTAAGATGTACTGTAAGCACTGATCACAGACACAGAGCAGATACAAAATCATTGTATTTAATCAGGTTTAACAGCCAGGGTCTCTGGCACTCCAAATGGAAGTAATGTGACAATTACTGTAAAAGAAATCATCTTGATAATCGATCTTACAGATAAAACAATGTTAAGTATTGTCTAATATAATGCCTCCACTCACAGCTGTCACCTGAACAGAGGCATGAAAATACCTATTAACGTTATTTAAGTAATCCTTCCTAAAAGAGCTTGTCACTGTAGTTTTTATCAGACGTTAGGAGCAAAAGTGCACTATTTTCAACTACAGATTGAAACTACAGTGTGTGTGTTCATTGTACCCAGTGTAATGTGTGACTCAATGATGGTTTCAATAGTTTTTGGACAACAATGGAGGTGCAGACATATCATACACACAGTACTTGTGAGTAGATTCATTCACTGTTGGTCTGACTCTGCATATAGCATTTGTTGACTATAAGGAAAATATATTAATGAATGTGTGTAGGAAATCCCATAGTAATCTGTTTTGTCTATATTTATTATTTATTTAATTTATTATTTTTATTCTATTTTTTTAATTTTTTAATTTTTTAGAGACAGGTTTCCTGTGCCAGCCGCTCCATCTTACTTCTGTAATCTGTTACATCATTGTTGCTGATGATATGAATGGTGTCATAGTTTGCAGAGGGCAGGCTGGTGCCGAGTGATGTTCTTAATGCGTACAGTCTTTTAAGCCTTTTCCAACAGGGAACCGGCTTCGTTCAGATTCGCACACCTTGTTTTTAACCGTTCAGTGCATTTTGACCAAAAGTGAATGGATTTGCAACCCAATAAGTTGGTTTCAGCTGGAACCCCCAAAATAGCAGGTTTTCCTTTGGAACTAAAGTAGGTGTGTCATATTCTACAAGTTGTTGTGAAATGAGTGATGCCCTCTGTTGATGACACATCCTGGATCACAATGGTTCCGCTCAAAACTTGAAAACTGAAAATGCAGGCTGGTTTACTAGATAGCACCAAGCTTCCAAGAATCTTGAACTGAACCAGTTCAAGAAACAGAACTAATTTTGTGAAAAAACACTATATGAGAAAGTCCAGGATCCAGTTACAAAGGGAGATTTTTAACTTCAACTTCCAGACCAGCTATTGGAGAATAATTGTGTTTATTGCTAAACTGATATCAATGTTGTTATCCAAGTATGACATGGCTAGGAGAAGGTAGGCGATCTCGACTAGCACCAATCCGAGCCTGGGAGGCGGGGGGACCTTCTGCTGTGTCGGAGCCAGAGCGTGGCTGGACCTGTGGTGGTAGGGGAGCCATCAGCCACCACGTCAAGTCAGGAGCGTAGGGCCGCTCACTCAAGCTGCGACTTCCCCTGGACCTTCCTCAACCATGTACATGTTACCGATGCAGAAGATAGGTGACGGAGCACGACATACGCTGTACTGTACTGTAAATAAAGCAGTATTTTTTGTTCTAAAGTGTTATAATCTGTTTGATTACATTTTACAAACTGTTTCCTTGCTTTTTGTCCATTAAAAACAAAACTAGTGGGTATTTTTATTGACAAC
>NW_023339696.1:4040601-4041843 GCF_004916995.1 Morone saxatilis
TTTGTGAACACTATTTGAGAGGAAATAGGTCTTTTGTGTACATAGAGAAAGTCTTAGATCTTTGAGTTCAGCTCATGATGAATGGGGGCAAAAACAAAAGTGTTGCATTTATAATTTTGTTCAGTGTAGGAAGGGTCAATTGAGAAAGGGGAATTAAAGGAACAGTGTGTAGGATTTTAGTGGTTACACTAGAGTTAATTTTGTTACTATTTGGGTGGAGTTAATTTTACTCCCTTTAAGTGTAAAATCAGATCAAAATCAAAATGTAAATATTAATTATAACAATTAATTACAATAATCTCAATAATTTTCAAAAATAACATTTATTTTTGCCCTTTTCATGTGTAAAACATATAATACATAATCTTATTGTCATATGAATCATACAAATTAAAGGCAAAATGTGCTTTGAAATGTTCATCAAATGGCTTGAGGGAGTGGTTTGCCTGGCATGAAATGAGATGCTTATCCATGACACGTGATGTAGAAGCTGTCAATCCAGTTCTTCTGACGCCCAACCATGAGGAGGTATGGTCGTTGATCCTGCTGGTTGCGGATATGATCTTCCAAACTGTAGCATGACTAAGGTTGAAATAAGAAAAAATATATTATTGACTTGATTACTCAAACATCACCCTGGCTAGTGTGAGAAAGGAAAGCCTATGAAGACAATTTTATTCACTTTAACAATCCCAATTTACACACGTGGCTAAGAAAGTGATGTGACAAATTATTATAATTATCTTAATAGTTAGAGTCTTCGGTCCCCCAGGTGGTGGTAAAAGAAGATGTATCAGCAACAACAAGGAGGCAATTTCTTGTAGGCTGAGGACAAAAAATAATCTCCAAACTCTTCAAATGAATGAGAACAAAGAGGCATAGGCATTATGAGTCCATCTATGGCTCATATTCATTAAAAAAATCAGATCAACTTTCAGAGACATACAGAATAAACCGAATTCATGAAATAATGAATAAAGTAACTGTAACTGCAGTTATAGAAAATTATTTTAAAACAAGCTAAACAAATACAACTCACTTGTTTCCCCAACAGAGAGCCTTGGCTTCAAGAACAACTATAGTCTTGTTCCACCTTTGAGAAAGAAGATATTAATTAACTTATTATTAACTATTACTACAAGAAATACTTTCAAATTTCAAGTAATTCTAAACATTTAATTCCAAACTTACCAATCCTTTTGTATCCAGGAATCTTGAGAAGGTGGAGAGGATATCAACATT
>NW_023339696.1:4041900-4047151 GCF_004916995.1 Morone saxatilis
AAGCTTCTGAAAGGTCTCTCACCTTTTCTGCAGAATCTGGGAAAAAGAGCAATAAAACTTTAAGTCCAGGTCACACAGACAACCAGATACAACACGCTGTGACACGTTTTTGTGACCCCTGTGGCCCCTCACTGTATGTTAAACAGTGGTGAAGTCAAAAAAAGGGCTAGCAACTAGCTCTAACCTCAAACAAGATTTTATAAAGTAAAAATCAAAGATTTCATTCATTATTGCTTTGGCTTGCATGTGAATTGTTGTAAACAATCATTGAAGTTGGAATGGTTTAAGTTAGTGACTAACAGTAAGCTAGCTGCCACAGACTGCTAGCTAAATGTTAGCTAATCACCTGGAAAAAATGCTGTTCAATCCTGACAACAAATGAGGCTTTGTAAGTAACAAATTCTCTGTAGATGTTTTATTGTACATACTGCAGTTCACAGCATCAATTGTTTCAGTAAGTTAGACTTAATTGCACTTACCGTGTAGAGCTGCTACTTTTCTCTTGTGAAGCAAAACACACAGGTTGAAAAGACTTCCTAAAAAGCATATAGTTCTCATTTTTCAAAACAATTTTTGTCCCCTTAACTCCCTCATTGTCCTCTTACTGCAGCCACCATAGTACACGAGAGAAGATCTGAGGCCTTACGGTATACTTAATCAGGAGTGTTTTCAAAAAGTATGCTTTGCTTTCACAAGAGAAAAGACAAAGTGCTGGGGTTTATATGATTTTAGTAATTTCCAGGTCTGGATAAGAATAGAAAAAAGAAAAGGGTATGGAAAAATATTTGTGTTTCTAGACTATTGCTAGTATTCTACTTTGTAAAATCTAAAATTCTGAATTTCTGTTTCAATACAGTTACTAAAGAAACGTTAAAGAAATAGAAATAATAAAAACAATATATAGAGAAAATATAAAAGTATAAAAAATAGAAAGCTATAAAAAGAGTCAGAAGTATGTTCATTATAATACAATTTATGACAATATATGTATGATACAGTATATGACAGAATGTTATATAGCACAGTGTTTTTCATGCCGCTGAGAGCAGGCAGCCAGTGCAGCCAAAAGGTTTACTACCCTGTGAGAGAGCATGGGCAAGAGCAAGACTAATGTCATCAAATGCCACCTGCCACTGCGCGTGTGTGTGTGTATGCAGAGACAGTCTGTGGTTGTGTGGGCTGTGGGTTGTTGCACCAGCTTTGTCCCTGGCTTCTCAGTCTTCTCAGTTCTGGGCTTCATATAGTACATCCTAGAAAAGATATATCCATCGGAATGGATGGGAGATCTGAACGGGATAAGAAGGTGAAGAGTCCCTGCAGAGCCCTTATTTATAAAGGTTCAAAGTGTCTTAACTTAGTCATTCCTAACTAAGAGTAATTAACATATTAGTGCTACGGAGGAGTCCTAACCTGTTGGGAGTCACCAGGAGATATACTAGGTCAGGAGAGAGAAGAGATGTTTTAGGAACACGTGATTACGATAAGGTTATTAAATGATATTTTTGATGAAGACAGCTGACAGAAAACTACAACTACTACAAGTGACTTGATAAAAAAACATGACTACATGACTGGTAGAAATGTTTACTTTCAGTGCAGGGATGCTGGGAAGCTTAATAAATATGGACCCAGAGTTGCTTTGCATGGGGAATTTCTTGGCACCAGAAGGGCAAAACTGTTGACTTAGTTGCAGAATCAAAACTAGAGTCAGCAAAAGGCCATCATGTCTTGGTTTATAAGCAACACAATGTCAAGCTACAATAAAGTAGGAAGAGTACTAGTTTGTTCCTCTGCTTTTCCTTCAAGGTTTGCTTGATCTGCTCCTTTCTGGACTACCAGCCCCTGACAACCAGTGAGGGCCATGTGTACCCAGCCTGGGCCTACCATCTGGGGTGGGCGATGGCCTTCTCCTCTGTGGCTGCAGTACCCATCTGGGCTGTCGGCAAGATCTGCTTCACCGAGGGCACCTTCAGACAGGTAAGAGCACCAACACATCCTGTGTAGTATTTCAACTCTGCCTTCAATATTTTTTGCCACCAATATTCATGGTATGAATTTGATTACCATTGATTTTGTCTGACCTTGTCTGTCCTTTTTTCATGTCATCAACAGGGTCTGTTAGTCCTGTGGCGTCCTGTTAGTCATCCTGTTGACATACCGTTAACATCTAAATGAAGCAGAGATGAGACCACTGTCAGCCCCTTTCCCTGATGTGTTATGAGTCTTCTTTATTTCTGTGTCTGAAAAGAAGAGTTTATACATATTTTTTTTCTCTTACATGTAGTGCTATTTATCCATCTACATTGCTTTGATATGAGTTGTTTAGTTTTGGAAAAATATCAGCCTTATAAATGTCTGCCTTCTCTCCAATATAATGAAACCAGATGGCATTTGGGCTTGTGTTGCTCTAAGTGTAAATCATGACCCCATGAAAAGCACCAGGCTTTAAAGCCAATTTGACTTAGTGGCCAAACCCCTTACCACCTTCCTCCTGTATGCTGATACATTAGCTCCTGTCATTAATCTGCAATTTTAGGTTTTATTAGTGGTGCAGTCATTTATAGACAAAGATTACAGCAGCAGACAAATACAGCAACACTGAGTGTGTTGTAAACGGGTGTGTGACCTAATTTCTCAATCAAGTCAACCTGTAGCCGTGTGTAGGTAGCCATATGGTTCATGATCCATTAGCTACTGTACATTCTGTAATGTATGTGTGCGTAAGAAGGTGATGGAAGGGGTTAGTGGAATTAATGTGCAAAACACTGATGAGGTGAAAATAGGACAGCAGAAATAACACAATAACAAAAGGTAAAAGACAAAGTTCCTGAGGTAAGTTAAGGTACAGTGGTGCTTGGAGAATAGGATTGAAAGAAAATTGTCCAGAGGAACAGGATGTATAAAAAAATATTGCTTTTGTGTTTTTGCTGTTTGTTAAACTCATTTTGATGAACTGGTCCTTTAAAATTTGATGGAGGGAGTTTGGTAGGTTATAAGTGGACAAAATAAGTAATGAAGAGAGACATTTAAAGGCTGTAAAAAAAATTATTTCATAATCGTATGAATCAGAAAGACACCGCTGGGGAGTCAGACAGGGTGAGGAGTGGTGGAGTGGAGAGGGGATGTGCAGAAGATGCTCCGTCAGACGCAGTCCATGTGTGCCCGTGCATGTGTTTGCCTACCAGCAGATGTGTTTACACGTGGACATGCATGCGTACATGAGTTCCTCCTCTGCCATGTGGTAGATCACGACAGGCCTGATCATGTGTCACAGTGGAAACTTGTGGCTGGGAAGTGGAACAGTGTCTCACACAGCGCTGGTCAACATGAAAACTACAGTCACTGTTAACCCCCTCGTGCTCATGTTTTCTGATGACTTTCTCTAGCTTGCATTCATTTAAGATTTTTTGTTTTAAAAATACAGCTATACATTCCAGTTTTTTTATTTTAATAGCTAATCATCAATCTAATCAATAATTTTGATATTAAGATATTGGATAAATAAATAACAATATTATCCATATGCACAAAAAGCTATCCATCATCTTGAACTTTGCGCTCTTTTCCTGAAGGTTCTTGCTCAACCATCTCCAGTTAGTGCTGCTGCTTCCTTCTCCACCTGAGCCAAAAACTTCCCAAAACAACCTATATTTTCCAGTTTAGCTTACTGTTTACAGTCGACCATTTTTTCATATTCTAGTAACAGTAAACGATAATAATATTGTGTAGCTTAAGCGAAGACCCAGCATACAGTACTGTGCATAGATCTGAAGTTTCTGGTCAACTTGGGCACTAGAAAAATATTCTATTTCTGAGCGACAATATAATAGTTACATTTAAATTATGACAATGTTATTTTTCCATACTATTGTGCAGCAACAAGTTTTAACCGTATTATGGTTAACACTGACTTTAGCCTGCTTTGCTGACTGTACAGTGTATGTGCACTTTCCCTAGCTGGTGTGTGGTATGACAGAGTGCTTTGTTGCCAACAACTTGTACCCATGTACCGAGGCTTTGTGCTTTTAGAAAGGGTAAAAAAGGACACCATTCTCTAAATATTGGACAATATTGGACATGCTTCTTCTAGGCTCTATCTGTGCCTCCCCTCCCTCCCATTGTTGCTTTCTCACTCCTGTCCAAAGTCTGAGCCCGAGGACCAGGTGATCTGTCTGAATATAAAAGAGACCCAGTGTCTGACTAGCAGCACACAGCCACACACACACACACACCCACGACCCATCCATCCATCACACACAAACAAAATCTGCACACACTGATCCAATTTGGCCTTTTTTCAAATACTATAATACTACATCACATTGAAACACTCAATGACCAGATACACGCGTATACAAACGTACACATCAGTCAAGGGCAACTCAAGAGTCATCGGGCATCTCAGCAGACACCTAGGAGACCACTTAAATTAAGGATTCACTTATACGCACACACACATCTCTGGCTGCACTGATAAACATGCTGTTTATAGCAGCACTATAGGACTGACTCGTTGTTTGTACAGCCCACATCCAAGCTGAATCAGCAGGAGGACGATGCTCTAACTGGGATCTCATTACAAAATTCTGTAAGTATGATTTGATCTACTTATATATGTTAGGTAATATTGATATTTTACTAAACATTTTATATATATACAACTCTGGTTGTTTCAAATGTGCTATATAAATAAACTTGACCTTGACCATCCTCAGGTTAACTGAGTGATTTAAGTAGACCAGTAGTCTTTATGTCTTTGTGTGCTGTCCTCGTAAAATTAAAAAATTCTAAAAAAAAATTCTAAAAATTTAAACAGCCGTGTGTTTCAGTCTAAACCTAGCTGACTCTGTAACAATTACTTAATGCAACGAGATGTCATTGTATCTGAAGTTTAACGTAAACCTGCCAACCAAACTGAAGCAATCAATTCATAATAACTGTGCATAAGTAATTACAGCCAACACAAGTTAGCCCTGGAAGACACGCTGATTGCAGAGATAATGGTACTTTATAGATGTTGCTCATTCTAACGTAACGAGAAACCTTATTTTGCAGGTGATTGTACACTAATGAAAGATAATGATTACTATCCAGTTCTGCCTAAATATTATACACTGGACCTTTAATGTAAATATATTTGACAGATAATTGATACTGCAGTTGATGGCAAGGAGACAGAGTTGAAGTTGAGTTTCTACGTATTACTGCTCAAAAGGAAGCGTGCATGTACTCATGGACGAGAGGCTCGTGC
>NW_023339696.1:4047309-4047834 GCF_004916995.1 Morone saxatilis
GGTTCCAGCTGGAAACCAACTTTTAGGGTTCCAAACTAATAAATTTTGGGGCGAAATGGTCAAACAGTGGAAAACTAAAAATCGTAATGGAACCAGTTCTCTGTTGGTGGAAAAAACCACAGTGATACATCCTGTTCAGTGTCGACAGGACGTTAAGCAATAAAATATCAGTGTACCGCTTTGTTGTTGCTGAGAAACCTAAGGTGAAAAAGGTAACTTACATACAGGTGATAGTTAACGTTTAGCTTGCAGTCCAGCTGAGCCTGTGCCCGACAGAACACAGCATTCGAGTCCAAGTAAGCACGCAGCTGCATTTAAACCTCTGCAAGTTCCAGTTTAGCTAAACCTGTCCTAACCCGCGGCTAAGCTAGTCAGCTGCAAGACTAGCTTAGCTAAAGAGACACAGCAACAGTCTGCATGCTGCCGTGCACATGACAACAACACATGCACACATGATATAAAGGCACGCATTTACTCTTGCTTTCTGTTTCACGTCAGAACTGAATTAACACACACACACACACA
>NW_023339696.1:4047874-4048897 GCF_004916995.1 Morone saxatilis
TTCTCTTGCAGTGGTAATGGACTTGCTCCACAGCTCCGGTGTCAGCAGTACATACTACCTGCAGACCCACTTCAGCCACAGCCAGAGCTACTTCCAGTCAGTCTCCATGGCAACTGACCTGCGCAACACCTTCTTCCTGTTGTTCCCCATATGGTTCCATGTACAGCAAGCTGAAGCCATCAAACTGGTGTGGGTGGCGGTAGTGGGAGACTGGATCAACCTGATGCTGAAATGGTGAGTAGTGGAAATAGGGTGTTAATGATGATGATGATGATGTTGTTAAGGCTTCTGTTTGGAGAGCGTCCCTATTGGTGGGTTCAGGAGACAGGTTACTATGGCAACTCCTCTCACCCAATGATAGAGCAATTCCCCATGACCTGTGAGACCGGACCAGGTAGGGACACATAGTGAGTAGCATGTGTGAGTTAATTCAGGATCTTCTTTGGTCCGTCTCTTAAAACACGTACTTCCTGCCCTAACAGGAAGTCCGTCAGGTCATGCCATGGGGGCTGCAGCGGTGTACTACACCATGATGTCCTCACTCCTCGCCACATTGCTGAAGAAAGAAGGACATCAGATCAGGAAATGGTAAGATCAACCTTACCTGTGTAACCCCTCTGTGCACTGCGAGTAGTCGGAGCAATAACGTGTGTATTTGTCCTCCAGGTGTGTGCGTGTCTCACTGTGGACGCTGTTCTGGTGTGTGCAGGTGTGTGTGTGCCTCTCCAGGGTCTTTGTCGCTGCACATTTCCCACATCAGGTCATCACAGGAGTTGTCATAGGTACGGACAGAGCACACAATGCTGCGTTCAAGTCATGTTGAAAGTATTCTTGTTTAACTGATGGTCAAAGTGAGACTTGTAAAACAAACAGTCGATTAACTGTCATCGATATTAATCTCTTTACATACTATAGAGCCTGTAAACATATGACATGAAGGCAGAATAAGTCTTTCTGTACATTTCTGTTTCTGTAAAAGTAACAAGTAAAAAGACTACGAGTCTAAAGCCATGCTAGCGACTC
>NW_023339696.1:4048983-4049124 GCF_004916995.1 Morone saxatilis
ACAATGACAATGCTAACATGTTCATGTTTATAAGTTATATAATGTTTACCATAATCACCATCTTAGTTTATCATGTGAGCTAACATTGGCTCATTATCACTAAGCAGGTAGATGGGAAGCGCGTTCGTTGATTTGCAAGTA
>NW_023339696.1:4049224-4053648 GCF_004916995.1 Morone saxatilis
AACCAAATAATAAACACTATATAAGTTGGTGTAAATATTTTTTAAAACATTATCTCTGTCTCGTATTATGTATTTATTCTTATTATGAGTCTTTTTAACGCAATTACACACGGGAGCGTTTGTGGAAAAAAGGCTTTGGAGGGTCGGTCTTTGATGATAACATTCACGTGTTGTCTTGCTCCTGACGCTCTTCATCTGAATTCTATTAGACAGTTTAATTTACATTTTTTCACGGGAGATTATATATTGAAAAACATATAGGTGGTCCGACCCCCGGATTTAGCATTGAACCCCACAGTTTCATGTTTTTCTTTGGTCGTTAAGTTAAGTCTAATGAGTAATTTATTAAAATCATACCCTACAGCTTGTGACAGAGTGTTTGGTTGAGTAGAAACAACCGCATCTAACAGACCAACGATCACAACCGCACGATCACACCCAATGATCAGACAATCGTTTCAATTATTGTCCTCCAGCGGTGAAATTCATGTCCACATCACTGCACCTGCAGGCAACACTAAACACACAACAAAGAACATGCCAATCCACAATTAACAAATCCACAAAGAAAAACAAACAAACAATCAAAAAATAATACATGACAGGTTACGATCAACTCAGGCGCCCCCTTTGTTTAAAAGCTGCAGGGATCCGGCTTTTTCGGCATAGCTGAACTTTCTTGCAGCTCAGTGTTCGGATACCATTCCCCCAGAAGGCAGTGGGGGACATATTGATTGAGTGGGTGTGTAATGTCCAGTTCTATTGTGGTTGCAATGTGTGAGATGGCCCTGTTGTTCAGTTCTGTGAGAATGGGTGTAGGGAGTCTGATTATTTTGGCCGCTGTGTTGGTGACAGTTAGGATGTCGTAGAAACAGGAGGAGCAGTATATGATGATGATGATCAGACCAATGATCAGTCCCACTGATACACAATGATCAGTCCCAATGATCAGACCTGATGCTCTGCCGCCCTCCAGCGGTCGCTCCCCGCTCCGCACTCACTGAGCCGCGCTCTTCTTTTTTCCCCCGCTCAAGCGGAAGAAGGGATCTTTCTTCCGGACACATGGTGCAAGGTGGGCGTGTCCAGGACGCTGATGTAAACACAAAATACGCCTCATCCCCCGTCGGATAAGTCACAGTGAAGCGAATTGGCGAGATTAACCCAAATAGCCTCGGTCGGTCGGGGAAAACGCTCCGTGTCCGTCGTGTGTAATATGCGTTAAGGCGCGGACAGGCGACGCCATGGACTTCTACATCAATCTGAAGGTGAATTTCAGGGGAAATTCCAAAAATTTCCTCCTGTCGGGATCCGAGACCAAGAGCTGGGAGTCGATGGAGGCCATGGTAAGAGAGGGGAGAACCGCCGGGGCCCGTTGTCAGATCACAGTGCGTCTGTCCGCCTCTCACACACTCATTTACAGCCGCTGCTGCTTGTGATTGATGCCACTGCTGTGCCACGTCGGAGGGTAGTTGTTAAACAGCCTGGCCGGCTCCACATATGCGATCAGAGAGATGCTGTTGCCCATCATGCACCTCGCGTCCTGTGAGCTGTGAAAAGGTGGCATCAGACTGACAGCAGCACGGTAGCAGGGAGGAATCACCGCAGCCCTTACAGCATTATTACAGTGGTTAGTCGTCATGGAAACACTGTTTACCAGCTCCACATAACTGGTCTGAGCAGTCTGAATCCCACAGCCCCCATCTGAAAGGCATTCCTCTGCTCGGGTGGCTGGAGTCAGGATGTAGCCCAGTGGTGTCTGCGTCTGAAGTTAAAGTATAATACTGCAGCAGAGCATGTGGAAGGCCTGCATTTTTTTTACACGTACAATAGGTACAATAAACCTTTCACAGCAGCCATTTTGACATGAAACAGTAGGGTAAACACAGGTGTAACCAATGATACTAATGAAGGCTCCGTTCCATTTAGTGTAGCAGAGGCTTTCCAGTGAGCCAAGGTGCTCAACAGCAGCACCCGGACTCTGTTTGAGCTGACAGGAACAGAACCATTGGTAACACCTGTGTTTACCCTACTGTTTCACGTCAGAATAGCTGGTGAGAAAACCAGCAGCAGAGGACCAGGACAAAAAACATTGAGAATATTTTAGGATTAGGGTTCCCACTCGTAGTTTTTCAGTCATGGTTGTCCTAGATCATTTTTGATTGTGTTTCAGCTCCTCCCTCAGATTACGTTAACCTGAGTGCATATTTAGTTTGAAACTCAACTGTAGGTAGGATGAGCTGTGCAGTGTGACATGTAAATGATGCGAGGAACAGAAAAATGCTCCCACATCATTGTGGCTCCCATGTAAATGTTAATATCTACATGCATACAGCCTATTAATGATCAAATGTGTCATTGTGGTTGTTAAATAAATGCACAGCGGTGTTGATTGTACGTGTAACAGTCACTTTCGAACTCTTTTAATAGGCTAATAGGTGAGAACATTTTTACTTAAGGGCTGTGGATAAATCTTAACAAGAGTGTTTCTAGCCTGAAGCTGTTTTTTTTTTTTTTTTCTAAACCGCTCTCTGTTTTGAGTGTTGATCGTACAGGTGTACCCTGTCACATTGTGCGAACTCTCTTAATTGCACAAACCTGTTTCAACTTGATGAATTCCTCTCCGTTTGTGGGTTTCATTCATTTAGTAGTGTCAATAGTCACATTAGGGGACAAGAAATTACATTTGAAAATAATATTACCTCAGAGCAGGACTCGTGATTTCATTAATTGTCAGTCGGATACTTGAATGAAAGCATCTTTTCCCTGGACGTTTTGTACCTTAACCCTTGTGTGCGCAGTGTTACACCTCTTGAATACATATGAGTGAAAAGACTAACCTCATTCGGTAAAGCTTGGCTGCCACGTGTCCTGTCCACTGTATATACTGTATCTGTGTTTGTCTGCAGACCGCATCCATAATACAGGGAAACCAAACAGCTTGTCAAGTGATCACACAATGGACAAAAAGGTATTATATGTGATCATGCAGTCAGAGAAGTGCTTGGTAAAGAAAGAGGAGGCCAGGCAGAGTACGTGTGTGTGTCAGTGTGTGTCTGCGTCTGTCGTTCAGGATCGTGTGGCTGATGAGTCACTGTGGGTAACACAAGTCACATTTCAGGCAGCTGGACTGTTGTTGAGCTGTCACCCAACTGTTGTCTGAATCTCACCACCTGGACGTCATATGGTAGAGAGAACCTGTGGTTGGCGAACCGTTTTAGAGCAATTACTGTGCACAGATGAAAGGATAACATACCTTTACTTGGGTTTTCATTATTATTCTGACACCAGTTTTTAGTCTGTGTTCTCATTTAGCTGCTACTGCATATATAATTTCTTATTTTATACTTTTATTTCCACTGCCAGATGTATGTCTTGGTCTCATTAGGTACATTTTACTAAATGCCCGACCGATATGGGATTTTTAAGACTGATACAGATTTTAGAGCGGAAGAATTGCTGATACTGTACGTCTGTGTGGCTTGTACACTGATATGACTATGCAAAGGTACTCAGAAGGCCCTAAACAAACCATTTTATCAAAGAAGAGCCTCCATTAGCAGCCGCCATTGTTGTTTAACAAACAGTGCCTTCTTGCAGCGTCACATCTAGCAGCCACTTCCGTAGCAGCCACTACTCCTCAGAGGACTCTGATTGATCTGGAACCGCTGTAGTTTGGCCACAGACACGTAGACTGAAGGCTGGCGAGGTGGATTCTGGCATGATCTTGTGGTGTCATGACCTTGCGAGTGATGTTTTAATCATATCGTGCAGCCCTAATTGTATTATTTATATCCCCCGATATCAGACAGCAGCGGATGTGGTTGTAGTCGCGATTGATGATAGACAGCACCACTGCACAACTAATAATAATAATAATAATAATAATAATAATAATAATAATAGTGTACCAGTGACCTAGAGTGAATCTGGAACCTCTGTGATCTGTGAGGGGAGAAAGACCAGAAGACCTGTTGTTTTTATCAGTGGCGTTGTTAATGGCCAGAGTGAAGAAAGAAAGTGAAATATGGTCTCGGAGCCCTGCAGCTTTGGATTCACGGCCCGTCTGTGTTTGCCTCGGCAGCCCGGGAGAGTTCATTTGTCTGAGTGCTGCTGAGTCACACACGTCAGACTTCACTTTGAGTCGTTGTTTGAGAGAGATGCAAGTGGGTTTGGTGTACAGGCTCAGCGGCGTTATCTGCTTTTCATCCAACACGAATTGCAGAATAACACATGCAACATGAGCTCTTATCGGCTCGTGTGGAAGCATACTGAAGAGAGACAGAGAATGTCAGCTGGGTAAAGTGCGCAGCCTTCAGCCAGTAAAGAGCGAGCAGGAGTGTGAACGGAGCCCACTCCCTAAACACGAGCCATCGAGTCTTCTCAGAGGTCACCTTTTCAAACAGACAGAGAAACTGGACTGAGTC
>NW_023339696.1:4053682-4079167 GCF_004916995.1 Morone saxatilis
ACACACACACACACAGTCAGTGTCACTGAGTTCAACCTAATTGAAATGACTGAAATAGAGACCATTATATTCATGTCTCTCAACTTAAAAAAGGACAGCTGAGCCATCATCCTCCCCCCTTACCTGATCTCCTTTCTGTGTGTTTGTGGCGTGCAGGTGAAGCGCTCCTTTGGCCTGTGCAGTCTCCAGCTGACCTATTTTGATGAGGAGAACGAGGAGGTGAGTGTTTGTTGTCGCTCCGGCTTTGTTTGTACACTTTCCAGTGAGTCAGAGCAATGTCACCTACAATCAGTATCACGACTTGTTCTCACATTTACACCAATAATGATTAATATACCAGGGGTTCCCAAACTAGGACCCCCACAATAGATGCACATCAAACCAAATTTCATAATATTCTGTCTTAAGGAATCTCCTTTGTAAAAACATGCTTTACATGAAGAAAATAAATAAGATAATACATAACTTTTCATACTTCAACCATGTTTTTTTCTGTTGCCTTCATGCAAATTTCCTGCCTGCATCTGTGCCGTGTGGAAGAACACAAAGCATCATCCAAATGACAAACAATATTGCTGTAAAGAGTGATTTGTGACATAAAGAAATAAACAATAGAGCATAATATCAAACAATGGAATCATGCAATATATATTACATATTGCACAGCTCCATCTCTGACTGGCTGTGTATTAAGGCCTGTAGAGTTAGATTTTTTAATCTTAAGTGGTAGGTGGCAGCCTGTAGGAAGGAATTCATGTATCGTACATATCAATATGGATAAAATTATGTGGATTAAAGAGTCATAATGTCGGTTTCGGTTACTTTTTTATTTGACTTTAATTGCTCAGTCGTACTCTACAGTACTTCCTTTCCTCTTATTTTAAAGGGCTACTCCAACAATTTCATATTGCACATCCATAAAGTTTGAGGACTTACAAGAGATATATTAAAAAAGAATTGTCAGATTGTTGCTGAGCAAAAAATGCTGGATCCTACATTTCTCCTATTACAACTCAGAGGCGTCTTTCTCCCTGCCTGTTAGATGCCAAGTTACCGTCTGTATTATTTTGAAGTTTACAAACCAAGGCTGAGATAACCTTGGTGACATCACAATGACATCATCGGGGTTATTTTCTCAGACTTGACGAAGCTCCTCCATAGACAACCAATTTCACAAGCTGAGTTTTACTAACCATGATGGGTAAACTGAGCTTCATATGAATAAAATTGGTGGAATGCCCCTTTTAATGCCTGAACCTGTATCACCAAACCAACAGCAAACTGACACCACAGTGACATAGCTGACAGATTTATTAAGACTCTTCCTCTTTCTCCCTTTCAGGTGTCCATTAACAGCCAAGGTAAGTAAACATAAACAGTAATAAGACACAGTGTGGTGAACAAAACCAGTGTTTGTGCAATATGCAGATTCATGTCATGTTAATAATTCATATTTCTGCTTTTATTTCAGTGGAGTATGAGGAGGCATTAAAGGTAAGTTGATTTAAAGTTTAAATTAGTATTCACATTTAGTGTTGTCTTACCTCCAAATTCCACCAGACACGGCCGTGACGCGTTCCGGCTCTGCCGTGGTTGCCTAACTCCCTAACTCTGTGTACATTAAAAAGTCAACTTTAAATGGTAACCTCAGTCCTAATTAAAGTAAAAACAAACAAATCTCTTGGTTTGATCAGTGTTATAAAGTATGGCCATTGGTTATGTAAGTTAACCTTTATTTTGGACAGATTGTAATTGTCCACAGGTGCTAAATGCTGCGATGCTTTAGGAATTGTCTTGGAAAGTATTTTTGTTGGTATCAGAAGAAAGACACAGCTTAGTTGAGACATCGATCCAAAATTGATCCAAAAATGGCAGTAGGGAAGATTAACCCGTTTTACTTGTTTCCCAGAGTGCAGCAAGGCAGGGGAACCGACTGCACATGAACGTGTACGAGACTCGGGGTCAGCCAGCAAGAGTCCCCACCACTAAAGTAAGCGGAACAGAGCCCAAGAGGGGCTTCAGACCTCCACAGCACTGCCCCGCTCTGGCCCAGGTGGTCAGCCGGAAAGTCCAGGCTGCAGTGCCAGAACAGGGCATGGTAAGACACCAAGTCAGATTCACCAGATTCTCCTACCCATAAATCCTTGTCATAAAGTGCTCATTTCAGCCAGATTCACCCAGACTCTTTGTTAAGTCAAAACTTTACAGACAAACAAGAATTGTCATAATTTCCTTATACACAAACCCAGACTCAGTGCCTCAGAAACCATAATAAAAAATGTAAATGGTTGCACATATTTCTTTGTCCTAACATTCATGCTAATGTTGGCATCCTTACCTCTTTTTTTCTATTCAAGTATTTGTAGTGATTAGAAAGATGAAATCTAGTGTTTTCATTTAACCATAGTTTTAAAAAGCAAAGAAATAGCAGCGTGAAGGCCTATTCATTGATATTTTATGGCTGAGCTCACCTCAGCCCAGTATCACAGCTTAAAAGCATTGATTTGTGCAAGTTTTGTCTAGGAGAGCATAACTGACAAGGAGAGAGGAAACATACAGATGTGGGAGACTGGAGGGCCTTGGTCAGACAGAGCTGTTATTCCTTGGTTGGTTTGCTTTCTCCCACTGCTAGAGAATCAGCCGTATTTCTATATACAGAGTTACATATTTTGACAGGTTGGTTTAGCAGGTTCTTGGAAAGAGCTGGTTCTTCATTTATTAGCCAAACCCGAGTGCCCGTGTTTATCAAGCATCTCAGAATCATTCATAGTAATCGTGTTAAAAGGGAATTTAGGACCAAAAATGCTTCTACTCTCTTTTACTTTATGTTTATTCACTGATGCTAACCTGTGAATCTTACCATCGCGTATAGGGAGGAACAGTAGGAAACATTCAAAGTATATAAATGGAGGTTAAATCCATGTTAAGAATAACAGCTAACTAACCACACTGAATATACAACTAATGCTTGTACTGCGATGATTTGCGTAATAAATATTCTCTTCTTCTGTTGATCAGGTGATCCTGAAAGAAGTAAAGGGAACCAAAGAAGAGGACAAGACTCCTCCAGCCTGGTTCACCTCTTACATGGAGAAGGTAAGAACAACCAGATTGAGGTGACCAGTGTCCTGAAGCACAACTTGGGTTGGTAGAAGACTGCCGTTGGGCGACTAATTCGGTCGCCATTCTCCCCCTCTTCCGCAATCTTCCTGATACCGCTTTCAAAGTCCTCCTTGATGCTACGTGATACAACAACACACTCTGAGCTAACAACCTAAATGCTGCACATGGCAAGGTACCCTAACCTGGTTGCTAACGGTACAAATTAGTGCTGGCAAAATTTGTAGCCAAAAATGTCTTACACAGGTGTACATAACATCTATGACCAAACTGACCAAAAGACATGACCCCCCCTCTGAAGTGCTGCGGTCAGCGTATCATTTCAACATATCATACGTCAGTTGAGAACTTCTGTGTTGCTGGTAGCGAATTTTGCTGCCTTAGCTCAACCCAGTTAAATTTGTTATATTCTTCATTAGAGCGGATAATTACCCGCTATACATCTAAATGAACACTAGTTCCACTCAAGCACTCGTAGCTCTCTATGTTTAGCAACTTTTTCCTTAATCCTACAGTTGTTTACACGCTATTCAGTTCCGCTAGCTACAGTACTTTAGCCTAGCAGTTAGCGATAGCTTCTCTCTCTCGCTGTCCTGCTTTTTGTTGCCCTGTGTGTTAAACGTTTAGCTAGTCCTCTGCCTTTAATGATAATGGTACATGTAATAAATGTAGTTTTTTTGCCGTCGTGGGTGTGAGGCTCGAATTTGAAAGCACGGTTCTGCGCCATTGGAAGTTAAATTGTTAGCTGCTGTAGTTATCCAGCCCCCAGTGGCCAATGTAGCTCCTGTTATGGTTGTTGGATACTGAATAAATTCTAAAACGTTTTTTTTTTTGATTGATCGGAGAGCAAATCACTCTCTCTGTGGCTGAGTTGGGTTGTAAACTTTCTGGCATCATTAGTAGTTGTTGTTGAATTATTCTCTCATTTCAGTTTGACCTACATTTCTTTTTCAATAAAAAAAAAGTGACCTAGCTCGCAAGGCTAGCGCTGCTTTTTTCCGCCCACAACTGAATGTTTAATTAATTTAATTCATTTTCACAATTGAATGTAATTATATAATAAAATGTATAATATCCATTGTACAGGAGTAGTACAAACATAAACAAGTTAACGGTTGCCTTTTCTTCTGTGGGGATGTAGCCCTTTTAATGTCAGGCGCACCGTGGCTGCATCCTAGGTTTAGCACAAAGTGATTGGTTTAGAGACATGCATAAAAGCCAGCGTGTTTTATTGAATTATACTGGGTTCAGCCGGACCTCTTCTGCAGGGCTGACACAGCACTAAAACAAAGAGTGGAGATAGGCTTGGCTACATAAAACTACCGCTGGAGCAACTGACTGAGACATGGACTGATGAGTAAGCATCGAACAGATGTAACCCCCTCTCTCCCTCCTTTCATCCCTACAGTTTAAGGACCAGGTGGTTCGCGAGGCGGTGGAGAAGATCTGCCGGGAGTTCTCTGGACAGTGCTGCATCCACAAGCCCCTGGGAGGAGCAGGAGGAGGAGCGGGAGGAGGAGGGGGAGGCAGAGGGGAGGCAGCAGCAGTAGGAGGAGCGGAGGCCCAGCAGGTCCCCGAGGTTTCCTCCTCCACCCTGCCTGGAGCTCCATCCTGCTCCACTCCTCCCTGCTCCTCCTGCAGGGGGCAGACCACCGGAGGAGGCTACCAGTGCAGGTGTGTGTTCGGCAGCTAACTGCTTTATTGCAGCGCTAATTGAATATAACAGCGTCATTTTCTGGAATCCTTTTTCAGCTACCATCAATAGTCACGTTTCCATCCATATATAGAGCATATTTTAACCAAATTTCAAGAAAATCAGCGAAGGAAAATGCAAATTAAGGTGTGTTTCCATCCACTATTGGTATTTGAATATGAGGAGTTGGTTAATGGAGCTAATTCTCCTGTTGAGAGCCATTAAACCATCACAGAGGAAGAGAAACCAGTCAATGTTTTTGACAGAATGTTTCTGTCTGCATTAATGTGAGGAAGGTTACAGCCTCCTCATGACTCCACACAAATCTGATGTTTTCTGCTCTTCACTGGAAGCTTGAGTAATGTTTAAGTCACATGCTTCATGTATGTCATAATTTATTCAGTCTGTCTGTCTGCGTCTGTTTGTCCGTACAACAAGATTTTTTTTTACATTTCTGGTGGATGGACTGGCACATATTGACACTAATGCCATAATCAGAGGTGTGGGCTTTAGTTTCATGACTTAGGCTCTAGTCAGACTCGAGTCACAAATTTGATGACTATTTAAAAAAATCAACAAAGACTTGCAACTAGATTCGACTTAGACTTGTGACTTGTGACTTCACTTGGACTTTTGACTTGAATATACGTGATATCTTCCACCAGGCCCAAAAATTAAAAAGTATGTTATTTAAAAAGTCTAACACGATTCACTTCATTTCCCAAATCAACTAAATACAACAAGACAGGACAGAAACATACAAAATGAATTCTGTTGTGTTACTGGTTAATAGTGTTATATGCTATGGAGCATCTTGGCAGCCTTATGATTAAGTTCAGCACTTGTTTTAACAGATGTACTAATAACACATCATGACTTGTTAAGGACTCAAAACTCAAAGTTAAGGACTTGGGACTGACCTGAGACTTACTTGTGACTTGCCAAACAATGACTTTGTCCCACATCTGGTGATAATGCCTCATTTTGCTTGTAGGCTTTTAATGTGAAACATCTGCAGGACCTGTTGAGTGTCACTGACAGGAGCTATTATTTGAAGTGCTATCTTCAATAGAACTTTTAAATAAGTTGATTGCTCCTCATCCTACACTTAACCTAATGGGGGTGTCCTGGCAGCTCACCTGTTAGAGGTTGCGCCCCATGTGTACCAAGGCTGAGTCCTTGCTGCAGCGGTTCGACTCCGACCTGTGGCCCTTTTAATGGCGTGTAACCCCTCTCTATCTCCCCTCTTTCCTGTCACTATCCATTAAAGGCAATAAAAGACCCAAAATATATAGTATATTTTATAAAACATTGCACAGACTGAAGTGCCATCACTTGAGGACATGTATAATACTTCAAACAGCTCCCTCGGGAGACACTAAAGGCTACCCAACTGCTGGAAACACTTTGATTGGGAAAGTTGGAGGAGTTCCCCTCATCTCACACTCGGAAAGCAAATTTCCCCAAAATGATGAGCTATTCCTTTAACCTTATAGTCCACTGAAGCATTTTTATTATATTTAAAAAAAAAAAATCATTCTTTTTACCCATTTTTTACTAATTCCAATACAGATAGTCTAGTATATCTCTAGTATCAATTACATATGCGTAATACTGACATTTTACAAGCTGTACCAAGTCTGTTAGGCACACTGGGAAACTGAAATCTACTTTTTGAGAAGAGGAGTGTCTCTGCTACATAGAAACATGTCGAATTTCACAGTCACAAACAGTCCTCAGCTTGTCACAGTGGACGGTGTTGTGGACTCTAAAGGGTTCAAATTTAGATTTTGTATTTATAAATCATGATGTCAGTTCTTCAGTTGGAATTACCCATCCTTTCACCTCTCTCTCTCTCTCTTTCGCTTTCTCTCTGTGATTTTCTATCTCTCTTCACCCTCTCCTCTCTGCTCAGTGTGTGTACCTCCTGTACTCTGTGCGAACCCTGCAGTTTCTCTCACGATCCCAGTCACAACCTGGTGAGAGCCAGGACTCCTCTGTCTATCCCGGAGCACGGATCGCCCGCCCCAGACCACAGCAGGTACGACACCACAATTTAGTTTTTAGAACTACTTCAAGACTGCTTTCATTTCTTATATTTTTTAATGTGAAATATTTTCTATTTTTTTATATATTATATATAATATTTAAGAAAAGCCAGAGCAATTTACTTTTCTAACAAACCTTCATTTGTCTGTGTTTTGACATGAAGGGGAACAAAAGTTTTAACATAATAAATCATTACCATATTTAAGACTTACTTCATTTAACACATAAGCAATAAGATTTACAACTTCAGGTTGGTTTCATTTCTGCCAATACTTCCTCCTAAATCTTACACACTGGACCTTTAATTTTAGTTTAAGTTGTTAAAGACAAATTAGTGTACTAATTAGGGTATTAAATTAGGGTACACAATAACCAGAAGACTTGAAATAGACCTGGTGATCGGTATCAGCTGATTCTGCTTCCAGTGATCGGCCCAAAAACTCCTGATTGGAGCACCCTTACCCTTATTATTGTTTATTAAAAACATTGAAAATGGATATTTCGAACAATGCCGTGTCACCACCCTAAAGATTTTGGATTGGCTCTACAATGCAGGTTTTTTCCACCTCTATTTGTTTCCACCCAGTTTTAGCAAAGAAAGCCAGGAGTCACTATTGAGTGAAGTGTTTAGAGACTGGACTTTGAGGCTAGGTGGAGGGAGGTTGTAGTGATTGAACAGTTTATGTTTTAAAGGAGTTATGTTAGGCACACTCTGGCTCTCTTTCAGGTTCTACAGGCGAGGGGACCGCAGTTTCCGGAAGGCGGAGAAGCAGCGTCTGAAAGCAGAGAAGCGCCTGCTGAAGGCAGAGGTCAAAGAGATCCGGAAACAGCTGAGGATGGAGAGGCGGGGCATACAGTGGAGTTCCTCCCACAGAGATGGAAGCTCCTCCCCTGTCCTTTTGCAGCCTCGAGCCACCCAGCACAGCAGCCCTGAGTAAGTTACCAAAAGAAAAGAAAGACATAGTCCAAAGTATTTATGTCGGAGTACATACTAGAGAAAGTAAGTGGAAACAAATAAATAGTAAAAATGGATAGCTAAAATTAATGGATAAACATTTAATAACGCTAGCTTTAAGTTTACTTCAGTCTTTTTCAACCTGAACCAAACCACAGAATTGTTTTTTCAATGAAAAGCTTTTGTTTCTGTCAAGTTTGAGTCAAGTGTTACGATGTAACAAAGGAAAAATTACAGTTTTTCTTAATGGAGTCTGGTGGCTTCGAACTCAGCAATATAACTGCTGTTTCTGGTTAACAACAAAAAGGTTCTGTAGGATCCATAATGCTGTCAGACACTTAGAGTAACAATCTGAGCCTGTCTGCAGCAAAAACAACCACATTTAATGGACTTACACTGACAGTGAACAGTTGACCATTACATGAGAGCCAGTTTGCAGCGGCAGAGCTCTCGCTCAATACTGAACCAGTTTCAAAAATCGTTGTCCACATTAGTTACTTAGACACAAAAACATTGGGAAATAGGTTCCAGGTTGAAAAGTACTAAAGTTACCCTTTAAATTGGTGAAATAGATCCAAATAATACATAAAAAGCTTAAATAAATTGCTAAAAGTAACATTGATAAATGGTTGAAAAATGGTGGTGGAGGTACTTGAGTTCATCTGATAGGGCTGTGTGGGCACAACTGACAACAAGGTTGGGAACCACTGTTATAGGTAATGCCAGAAGCTCATTTCAAAGATATAATCATTTAAATCTGCTGGGAGGTGCAACAGTTGATCAAACCTGATCTGAAATTGGTAAAAACACCTTTGAAAGAAAAACACAAGATGGCTGCAGGACAAAAGGACTTATGTAGGACTATTTCTATCTTTCCCAGGCGTCCAAAGCGACCTTGTCCCCTGGTGGTTCCAGCCATGACAGCTGCATTTCTGGATGAGAACCTTCCTGATGGAACCCGACTGCGTCCGGGGACCAAGTTTATCAAGTACTGGAAGATGAGGAACACTGGAACAATCAGCTGGAGTGCTGATACTAAGGTAAATAACTCTTTTTTCATTTAAATGTATCTTCTTGGGAGCAAAACTGCGTAATACAGTTTTGGAGTTTCGTCTACATCCTCTAACACCACCCAACTAAACTGCTGTTTCCAGGATAACTGAAAGGCTCGCTTGTGCTTCAACTCATAAACTTTATATGTACTGCTGCCATTTCTATGCGGGTTCTCGATCGGTACTGAGCATGTTTTTGTTGAGCTGATAACATCTGGCTGCCAGAAAATGTATTTCCTTTAACAACTATTCCAAGCTCAGCAGCAAAGAACAGTGCCGTTGGTGCTCCATTAAGCTTGCGCTCCAAACAGTCTAGCATCAGGTCTTTCTTAGGGGCAGTTAATGCATATCAGATAAACTGTGGCTTGGCTCATATATATCTGTAGTCTTAGTAAACACCCTGTTGTTCCAATATTCACTCTCCTTTTAGCTCTATTATTTAACCTTACCAGATAGTGTCTGTCTACTGTTTGTGCTGAGCAGTTAGTGTGCGCTGGGTTTATCAGAGAGAATCAAAGCAGTAAAGTTGCAGACAGTAAAACCAACACAATGAGCTGAAAGGTGCAAAGTTATTGATAATTCTTTGTGACACCACTTGTGTATTAACATTAAATACGGTATACTGTGGTTAAATAAGCTACAACTATTAATCAGATTTTTCCCTGTTTGCTTCCTGCAGCTGAAGTTCATGTGGGGAAACCTGGCGGTGGGATCTGGGGACCGTTGGAGAGAAGTGTCTGTTCCCTTCCTCCAGCCAGGACAGGTGAGACTGCGACACGAGGGA
The DNA here is from genome assembly GCF_004916995.1 of Morone saxatilis. Classification (NCBI taxonomy): domain Eukaryota; kingdom Metazoa; phylum Chordata; class Actinopteri; family Moronidae; genus Morone; species Morone saxatilis. The sequence continues at coordinate 4,063,336 of NW_023339696.1, forward strand.
GGTTTTCACTTTCACTTATCGTTGGAAAGGTACTGAACTTGTCAGCTAGCTCATCCTTCTTATTTTCCCTTTGAGTCACCGAGTCACACAGATATGGTCAGCACCTTACTGTTCTGTCATTTGCACTGCTGATGATTCTTTCTGTGTGTCAGGTTGGTATAGTGAGCGTAGCGCTGTGTGCTCCCACTGTGGAGGGCTCCTACACCTCCCACTGGCGTCTGGCCCACGCCGGAGAGCAGTTTGGACCCAGGGTCTGGTGCAGCATTGTGGTCGATCCTCTGGCCCCAGCACCAATGATGGCTGATGGGATACTAGTGTCACCCTGTGTCACACCGCAGGTAGAAGCAATGGTGTGACTAAATGTGTGAATAAATCAACTAAAATATACACTAATATATAAACACACACACACACAGAGGATTCTGATATGGGATATAGGATCTAACTGAAATGATTTGATGTTGTGTGCAGGGTAAGAACCCAGTGGCAAAGGATGGAAAAGCCTGTGCGACTTCTAGGGAGCAACCATTAATGTCAGTGGACCAAGAAGAATACTACATCCCCTCTGTGGACCTGCTCACTGCACAGGTAATAATCATTACACTGCTGTACACTGCGCACTAAGGCTGCAACAAAGGTTTATTTTCCAGGGATGCATCAAAGTCAGTGTACTTGTGCCAATGGATTTTTGTTTTGAAATGAAAAAATGAGCCGTTTCCCATTTTTTGTACTGAGATTTCTTATTTCAAAATGAAAATCTGTTGGCCACAAAATACACTGACCCACTATCTTTTTCTCCCCCGTACTGATTTCAAATCAGATGAAGATATGTGTATCCCAAAATGATCACCTCCTAACTAGAAGCACATTTCACTCGGTAGAAGTACAGACGTATTATTAACTAAATATATTTAAAAGACCAGTGTGTAGGATTTAGTAGCAGTTAGTGGTGTAGTTGCAACAGTGCAACTCCCTCGCTTCACCCTCCCCTTCCAAACACAAAGGAGAAACTATGTTTCGCCGCAGAACGCCCCAAAACGTGCAACGCCCCATCTAGGGTCAGTGTTTAGTTTGTCCTTTCTGGGTTACAGTAGAAAAATGCTGGTTCAACATGGCGGACTCCATGGAAGGTGACCTGCCCCCTCTGTAGACTGTAGAGTCTGATTGCAGCTGCACTGGGGCGTTTCAGTTGCAAATGTAGATGTAGATCATTGGTTATGTGGAACAGGAACATCCAGTAGCTGCTGACTGCTGTATTGTCCTGTTTGTGTGTTTTTAAATCAGTGGCCATGCATTTGGTTGTAAGTAATTTTACTTTATGTAAAATTTTTCAATTAATTAGTTAGTGACTTTGATGAAACAAGTGTGGCAAAGTAACTGGTTAGTGTTGCATTAACATAATTCATTTGCACCAACTCGATCTTAACAAAGTGTGGGTCATCCACGTCCTCACAAAGCCTACACAAGATAACTATTGACTGTGCCGTAATGGGAATAAAGTTTCGAAATCAATAATTATTATTTATATAATATACTTTTCTTTTGCACAGAAATACGTCTGCAGGAAAGTTGTTTTAGTGGAAAATAGCCACTAGATGGCCAAAACATTGGCCAGAAAGAATGCAAAGTAGAAACGAAGATCCGATCATTGACACTTGATTATACACTAATGAAAACCTACCGATGAATGCTATATTCCATTTCTGCCAATAGGTCCTCCTAAATGTTACACACTGCACCTTTAATTTACCAAACGTAAAAAAAAATCATTATGCAGAATCGGTGATTTCAGATTAATGTATATTATACTATTGGATTATAATTATTAATACATTAATGGGTTCAGCACTTCAATGTTGTAGCTGCTAAAGGCTTTATATACTGCTGAGTATACTGTGTGTACAGTCAGCGTTAGCAGTGAAAGTCAATGTTTCAGCATGTGCTCTTTCAAAGTAATGGCCGGCAACTGCCTTCACATTAAAATGTATTTATTGTGAGGCACATGCAGGGCAGTCTCCGCAATAAGATAACGTGCTAAGTTCTGACACAGGGTAACGTGCTAATGTGGGTTTTAGTTTTAGGTTTTTATTTATATATCAAAAACCCTCTTCCTGTAAAACATAATAATATGTTTGATGACTCATCTTTAATCTGTTTTTATGTGTTGTGATTAACTGATTAATCATGTTGTCTTTAAAATGTCAGACATGTTGGTCGACTAACCAACAGTCCAAAATTTACACGACTTACAAGACTTACACAGCTTACACTGATATAAAACAAAGAAAGGCAGTAAATCCTTGATTCTTGATAAATGACTTAAAAGGATATATATCCAGTAATTTAGTGTGCACTTCCATAAAGGTGGGGAAATGACAGGAGGCACATTTAAAAAAAGAAAAAAAAGAAAAGAGCAGTCACAATCAAAGCAGCAGAGGCAGACAGAGTTACCCTGACTTTTAATCACTAGCAAACTCCAAAAACACTGCCTCCCACATTTCCCATGATCCAGCTCATGCATCTTTAATCAGCTGTCTGTTGTTGCTGCTCTCTCAGGATCTCCTGTCCTTTGAGCTGTTGGACATCAACATCGTCCAAGAGTTGGAGAGTGTCCCAAACAACACCCCTGCTGGTAAGAAGAGTTCTAGTTGTTGTGGGTTGGTTCAGGAACATTGAGAGCTTCATGCTGTGAGTGGAAAACAGACTCTGGGACTATGAAATGCTCCACTGACACACATTCAACAGCTGTTTCAGTAAGTTCCCGTCTCTATCGTCTTTTCTCTGTCAGACATGACCCCTTGCATGTCCCCTCTGCCTCAAGATGGCCACCTGCAGGACAAGAGCAGTCCCTCTTTGGGTCTCATCCAGGAAGAGACTGAGGTTATCAACAGCATCATGGGTAATGTAGTTTCCTAGTCATACTTTTTTAAGGTACTTGATGGCGATTTAGTTTATAGGTTGGTAAATGAATGGAATCAGCAGTGGTTCTCAGTGTACATATGCAGAAATCTGCACACACACTGATGAGTGAGGCCCCTGGTCTGTACGTAACATTTGTTCACCTCTTTCTGGTCCTCAGACGTTCCTCATGGGGCGGGATCAGGAGCAGAAGGGGGCGGAGTCCCCGCTCAGGAAGAAGGGGAGGATGACATCAGTGGGACTCAGTTTGTTTGCGAGACTGTGATTCGCTCAATGACCCTGGAGGAGGCCCCTGACCACACCCCTCTGAGAGGGTCCCGCCCAGGAACAGGTAAAGGTCAGTCAGCAGTATGTACATTGAATTGTGATTCCAGTCTTTGATTTCTGGGTTTTTAAATGATAAACAAAAGAGCAGAGAAAGTTAATAAACCACCTCGCATTCAGTATGTAGAAAGAAGAAAAAATATTTGTTCTAAAAATGATCCCCCATTAGGGTCGCGTGCCATTCTTGATTGTAAGGGGTGTAAAAAATAGCTAGGCCTTTATCGCAGCATTTTGTTCATTTCTTTGAAGAAAAGTAAAAGTAAACTGTTATTTTTAAAGTTCAGATTATTATTTAAGATATGCACTTTGAAGACCTGAACACAAGCTATATTCACAGCTATAATATGAAATATCCATAAAATTTGTCACTTAGTTCATTCAGTGATAGAAAAGGGGCCCTTTGAGGAAAAAGGTTGGAAACCACTGACTTCAGTATCCCACATTCTTCTTTTCCTCTTCCCAGAGGAAAAACACTTCTGACTTGGCCATAAAAGGGTTCATATACAAACTAGTCCATATTTAATAGACATCACCTAATTTGCATAATTATTGTTTAAAAAAAGTCATAATACAAAAAGCTGTGTACTGGGGCCTATATTAATCTGTTTCATCCTAATGAAATACAAGTATTTCCCCCCCTATTCCCGGGTAATGCCCGGCCTTTGCCTAGTGCTCTGCCGGGTTAGGCTGTTAAATGTGAACATCTACATGAATTATTAGTATTTAATTTTGAAAAGATTTGTCCTTGAAAAGTCCATGAAATGTATCATTACAAAAGAGTAAACCCCTGTTTAGATCTAACAGACGTTTTTTCACCTTAAAGGTCTCTAAATACACTGTCTACCATCTGAACTATATATCCGATTCAATCAAGCTATCCAGTCCAGCAGGCCAGTAAAATACAATGATTGCTCATATATCTCAGCAAATACATCCAAGGAAATGGTGCCTTTGTCTTTGTGAAATAATGAAATATTCTCCCAAACCAATGTCAGGACATATAGGTTTGTGTGTTCAGCCTGAGCAGCATTTTTACTGCCTGCACTTGAATGTGTTTGCATGTTATTGAAAAAGAAAGAAATACAGTACAATCTCTAACCGTGGACTTCCTGTCTGCTCTCAGTGGTGCGTCCGGCTGCTCAGGGCGGCTCCTCCTCCTCCTCCTCCTCTTCCTCCTCCTCCTCCTCCTGTGTGAAGAGTAAAACAGTGAACATAGAGGAGAGCCCAGATAGCAGCCCCAGCAGCTCTAAAAACTCCCTGAAACCACCGGCTACCCTGAAAGCTTCACTCCCTCCCCCGCTGAAAGCCTCTCTGCCTGCTCCCCTGTCTGTGGCCCCGATCGCCGGGCCCGGCCCTAGCTCAGCACCGACCCCGCTTCACGCTCCGCCCAGGGCCTCCACGCTGCAGGAGCACGCAACCACAGGTGACAGTGGTTGAGTGGCTATGCGAGCACATGATATTGCATTGATAGTTTATTGCAGAGGTGTGGATGATGACTTGACTCAACTTGACAAAAGACTTGCGACTCAACTTAAAAGAGAGAATGATGTCTGTGTGTATTGGTCCCCGAGCATTGTCTATACAGCTTCTCTGGTGGCACGTGGCACATGTTAGTGCATGTCGGTCTCTGTGTGAAACTGTGGGTTGTGACCAATATTTAGTCTGCAACACTAAACTGTTTCTGCATTCTCAACAAAAAGAAATTCTAGATCTGGATTAAATGTTTGAGTTTTACTTCAGTTTAACCATTATCACAGATGTAGAATCAAAAAACATGTATTATTTACATCTAAATGTGTTCAGTTTGGTCAAGGAACATGATTACTTGTTAGGACATGAAACACAAAGTGAGGGACATGGACTTGGCTTGGGACTTGTTGGTCTTTGTCCCAACTCTGCTTTATTGCATGGGCTTGCAAATCTTCATACACAAGCTCTGTGATCTTGAAACTTCACACACCTGATTGATAAAACACTATGCATACACAGATCACAGGGAGACTTAAGATATGGGATGCTTCTCCATCACTGTTGTTGTATTGACATTTAGTCCAGGGCAACAGAATCAATAAAAAGGGAAAAGCTTTATTGTTTAAAGACGTGGAAAAGAACTTTGAATTGTAGTTGGCCAACATATTGTGTTTTCAAGTTGATCAGCCCTATTGATTCTGACATAAACTGACAAACCTGCATATGTTTTACTCAAAGCAGCATTGCCCTCTGTAAATAACCTAAATGGTAACCTTTACCTGTCCAGGAGCCTGTACTACAAACCAAGATTTGATCCGGTGCAGGTTATGTTTAAGATAAGCAACTCTACAAAAGCACTTCCCACTGACCAATCAATACTCTAAAAATTAGATCACCATTCATAAAAGATCTCGTGGATGTATTAAGTATTGATCCTGTGGATAAAAAGATAGTCTCTTAGGAGGGAAGGATTGTTCAGAGACCAGCAAAGCCCTTTGGCTTAATCTGAGTGCTTTATATGAGCTATAGATTCTTGCTAGGGGGACTGACTGGTCTTATCATGATTGAAGCAGTAATGTCTTTTACTTGTTGTACTTAATCCAGGTCCAGGCCGCCTGTCGCAGTCGTTAATATAAGTGGTTTATTTAAAATGTTTATTATGAGCATATATTTTAGTATACAAATTAAGTTTAATATTATTAATATTTATTTATTTATTAAAACTTTAAGTTGCATTTGTTTCATTACAGAAACTGGTCATGCACTGCTGCACCTTTTTCAGGGTGCAGGTAATATGGGTGACATTTCAGTAAATGTTAATGTGGAAAAGGTACAGACATCTAAGCTGCAGTTTGTTTTAATACAATACACAAATGTAATTATAGTCTCCTCTAATTATAGAGCAGTGATATTATAAGCCTGTTAATTTACACATTTACACAGTCTTTGATTTTATGCCAGCTTTCCCTCCTGCATTTGGCAACTGCAACTGATGCTTCTTCCTATAGCATGCTCTTCAGTCTTCTGGCAGTAGACTTGTATGTGATTGGTCATATTCTGTAAACCCTGCCCCCGTTTATGTGAACTCGCTCATGGCGTGATTGGGAAAACTTACTGAGTTGCTGACCACCTTCACGTGACCGCTTAGCGAGATCGCGGATGTTAGGGTTAGTGAAGCCTGATAACTGAAAGGCATCCTGGGTATGTTGAACTACAGTACAGGCCTAAGGCACGATGTTTTTCCTCCTTAATCATATAGTCATATCTGCGGACAGGTCTGGAGTTCATATGAGAAAAATATGCTCTCTGAAGTGGACGATGAGACAATGATGCAAAGCAAGCGTTTTGCATATTGTTTGTTTGATCTGTACACAAACAGAAATGTAAAAAATGAGAATTTGTGGTTTAAGGGGCTGGAACTATTTGTTGGCGAATAACAGCTGGGAGCAGTGACGGTGCGTAGATTCCTTCTAGTTATCTCAGTGAGATCAGGTTGAGATCGGGTTGAGGTCGGGTTTGGTGCAGAGACCAAAACCTGTGTTCACTGACCGTATCTGGCAACCTGGGTTAATCATCAAGAAAAAGTTCCAGCACATAGTTGCTAAAACAGGATTAGCATGAGATTTGGGGAAGATAAACATTATTGAACTATTTTTAATGGCTCATAGTCCAGTGTAGTATGACTGAAGCAGTGGATCATGTATTTAAAAATGCCAATTAGCCATTTAAACAATATTTTATACCAATAATGTTGTCCAAAGAGTTCAAAACTTTTCAAGAAATTTACCCTTCCTTTTTGCTCTGGGCTCCAATCACAAGCTTTGAAAATCTGCCCTCTATCGTTCGTGAAACGTATCAATTTTCTTGATCCCAACACAGATGAAAGTGAAGAATCCAATATGGAGAGAGAGAAGAAGCCAGAGGAGGACAAGGAGAAAGAGGGAGAGGAGAAGAGAGAAGGGGTGAGGAGTCGCTCCTCCTCCACCTCCTCTGAGGATTACATCATCATCCTCCCTGACTGCTTTGACACCAGTCGGCCACTGGGGGAGTCCATGTACAGGTACGTGTTGGCTCCAATGGAAATCTGTGGTGGTGGCAAAAAAATGGTTGTACAATAGACAAAATAATAAATTCTACATAAGACCAATGTAGCTTAGATTCAGTAGATCCAATATGGCTGCCAAACGGTGTGCGTTGTCACACTTCCTTAATCCTCCATTCATTCTTCCATTGCAGCTCTGCTCTGTCCCAGCCTGGAGACATCCCAGCGAAGACCCCCACAGACCCAGAAACATCATCTCTTGACCACTCGGGCAGTTGCACCCCAGAGGGGGAGCTGGGCGAGGCAGATGAAGCCGCGGCAGCTCCAGAGACGGGGGTGTCAGGCACCAGCAGCGCCAACGACATGCTGTGTACGTCTCAGACACTTGACGATGAGCCGCTGACGCCTGAAGTGGTGGCACCGCCCACAGCCGTCATCACACCCAGGTCAGTGTGAAGGGTGGAATACAAACACAGCAGCATGAATGTACTGAAAATGTTTTTTAATGTGAAACATTAGCAGGAAGTGTTGAGCTTATTAGTTGCTTTAAGGGTAATTTCTGTATTTTTCCACCTTATTTTCCCATGTTTCTGTGTCAAAGTAAATAATGAGGACAAGAACTGTTGAATTTGGTCACACATGATGCTGTGTTGCTGATGCTGTGGAAATATGCATTATGCTGAAACATGTCAACTATTAAATAGTCTTTATTTGGCATTTATAACTGCTGGTTGATGAGAGCTGTGATACTGTTGTACAGTCCAGAGAGCAGTGGAGAAACAGATGTTGACCCTGCTGCTGCCGGGGAAGGAGCAGACGGCTCTGAACTGTACCAAACTGAGGATGGTAAGCACATCGCTATGTCACCACCAGTGGAATAGCAGCTCTGTTATTAAGGCACAGTGATGTTTATTAGATGTTAAGAGCTATAGATGTGAATACTGGGTAGATGTGTGATGGAGTCGAGGATCATGTGATGTTTTGTTGTCCCACAGCCTCTGGTCCTGAACCAACTCAGACAGATGAGACCGAAGCTACTGAAGACACTGAGGACAACCCTGATGACCCCAGGTCACACACACACATTGACACACACTCTCAAACTAGCATGTGTGCCTTAATGTGTTTAATGTGTAAAACAAAACACTGTTAATGAAGATCATGTACCAAGTAATGTGAATAACACAGTATCAACCGTTTGAATAACTAGCTGCATCAAGGCGCACTAATTAATAAAACCATCTCACTCAGTTTAAATGTAACTGTGTTGTTCTGTTGCATAAAGACCTGGTTACACCAGCATAATTCATCTTCGCACAATATTTTGTTGTAAAAGCTTGGTGGTGGCTAGTTGGTAAACTACTGTGGCTGGTTGAGCTACATGGATGTATAAAGAGAACTGGATACTGCATTGGAGGCGTCCTATGAAAGCTGCTCAGTGGCGCATGAAGCCAAAAAAGCCACTTCCCGTCGTAAAGAAATTACCTAACTTCCAGTTTAGCCCTGCATCAATCGGGCAGGTTAGGGTTAGGGCTTCTAAACTTTCAAAATGTTATTGGACTGAATGGATGGTCATCCATGGACTTCAGTAACCAGTTATCATTTACAAGTATAATTTGAATTAGACTAATACTAATTTTGTGGGAGTCATATCTAAAAGGTTCTGTTTGGATGTGAAGTGAATATAAAGCAAAATATTATCTACTGTAATGACCACATGACCTCAAGTAAAGGAGGTTATGATGGGGTTGGTATTATTCCCTGCCACAAGTGAAAAGTTTCTAATTTAATACATCATTACTTCCATAGAAATTCTGAGTTGGAGATGTAGCCATGGCCACGTCACAGTCACATTTTGAACGTAACCTCTATTGTGTCTCCTCAGGCACCCAGGCATCACCAGCGGCCTGATGAAAGGAGCTCTGTCAGTAGCTGCTTCTGCCTACAAAGCCCTGTTCACTGGACAAGGCCCCACACAGGTCAGCAAGCAGTTAATATCGGGCAATCCAATTTTCTAAAGCGTTTACAACACTCTTAAAGTATAAAAATCAGGGATGTCCCGATAGTCCTTCAATCAGTTGATCCGATAGTTTTCCGATATCTTTTCCTGTTGCTTTAAATTATGGATAAGGTGTGTTTATAACAAGGAATGCACTGCACTTACACTTACAGTCATATTAGTTGTGCTTTAGCCATGCTGTGTGGTATGGTTACTGTATAATCTGTTTTTGCTCCGTACCATGTGATCATGGTTCTAAGTTGCAAATAAATTAATGAATGAACGTATATTTTTTGGGGCACTGTGGCAAACTATATCTCAAAGGTCAGTATCCCTGTGTAGTATAAACAGAGCTGCGATCATTAGCCTATGATAAAATAGTTCTTTTTACATAAACTGTAACCCCACAAAATAATGCAGCTTGTAATGTTGGCATAGGTTGCTACTGTAGGTAGTAAGCCAGTTAGCCAGACATGCTAGCATTTGCAGCTTACACCAGAGCAGATAAACACACTGTCTACACCTCCAAACCATCCAAATCAACAGTATATGCCACATAGAAGTGGTGTAGATCATCTGAAAGCTGGTAACCTGCAGATGATAACTGAATTGCAGCTCAGCACTGAGTGTCATTCATCTGTAATCTTCATACCTTCATCTTCAAATGTAGGTATAAGGGCTCAGAACATTGTGATAGAAGTATGTGATGACCATCCCCAGTATGTCTCATAAGCCATTTTTGGGTTGATACTATTTGTTACACAGATTTGATGCAAATCTTACTATTTTTGACCACTTGAAAATATATTTACATCAGATTAAGACACCAAGACCTTGAGGAACAACTTGCATTCTTCGGTGATTGGATGGCAAGCATTTCTGTTTTAATTCAGATACCTTGAGGTCAGAGGTCAGGGGACCCCTATGAAAATGGCCATGCCTGTTTTTCCATCGCCAGAATTTAGCCTTAACCTGGAGCCATATTTAGCTTTTAGCCTTCCCAGCAAGGCAGCATGACGTGGTTCCATTGGCACAATGGATGCAGTTGGTCTTTACTCTAGCTTCAAAACTGCTACAGCCTGTGAAAAACAGTAGTGTCAGCCAAAGACGTAGGCGTCCTAGCAGAGTTCAAGAGGATAATCTATTCCTTACACTGTTGCTGTACCACTACCATCTGCTCGTTGCTAGGACATTTGGGTTTATATGATCAGTAGTAGGTCTTTTTGGATTGATGAGATCTTGTTCCTGTTCAGCCTCCTGTGGACGCGTCCACCCAGGACACCATGATGGCCGTGCTGGTGGAGATGGGTTTCGGGGACCGGCCACTGAACCAGCGGCTGCTGAACAAATACAACTACAATCTGCTGGATGTGGTCAACGAGCTCGTACAGATGACCGACAATGACTGGTACTCAACACGCTACTGATGGGAGAGAGAGGAAGAAGTGAAGGAAGAGGGAAAAAGGAGAGAGAAGGAGATGAAACACAAGAAGATATGTTTAAAGAAAGAAGAGGAGGACAGCCTGAAAGAGATAAATTAATTTCTGCTCATCTGCCTTTTTACCTTCCTCCCTCTGCACTCTGATAGGTCCAGTAGGATGGAAATGAATCTTCTCTTTGACCATACAAGGAGACATTCCATCAAACTCTCTGGGACTAGACTATCAAACACCCACTGTCTGTAGTATTACTTTAAGCTTTGGCCTTGATCTTGCATAAGAAGTTAAGAGAGATTAAGAAAGACACACCCTCCTAAATGAGCTATGTGTAGCATTTAGCATTTGCCCTACATTAAGACCACATATCCCATGAGCCTCACTGCAGCCTGCAAAGAGGGCATTGCTACATTTGTTTTGAAAGGTAAGGAGATATATAAAAGTAACCGCAAATACATTTTTAATGTGGCACAGTATGTCAGTGTGAAGTTGTGTTCCTTTCAAATACAAAAAAATTCTACTTCCACGCTGTAATCTAACAGATTTTACAGTGAATGTCAGATGCAGCTTAGTAGCTAGCAGATGTACCCACATCAAAATAGGTTTTTGACTTCTTAGCGTTAAAATGCTACACATAGCACCCTCTTGTTTGCCCTTTAGCGGGACAGTGGTGAAGTACAAAGCAGATAGTTATAGAAGATAATATCAAGTATCCACATCTGCACTGAAAACAGTAGTGAGGAGATCCACATCACAGGTCACTGTGGTACCGAACCATTTAATCAGACCGTGTGTTCACATGCTAGTCACAGACTGAAAATCCACAGTGAATATATGGTGTGCTTTTGCCAATCACCTACCGGCTCAGAGCACTGATGTACTTGCTTTTAACTCCATCTTTGTGTGAGTGTGATGGTTCCTTTGGAGCGTCATGAGCAGGATGGTCAGAGTCACAGTGAACAAACAATAACAAAGATGTAGTTCTATGAACAGAAGCAAATAGAGCTTGTTGTTGCTTTTTCTTTCATCATGTCAAAACTCAGTAAATATATATAGTGTTGCTATGTTAGGTTATGTTTACACTGTGCAAAATACACATTTTGAAAGATTTTCCTGCTTTGGCCAAGGAGAAATTGGACCTAATCTGCCATAGAGTTCTGCCAGTCTGAATCAGGTAATAAATGGCCTGGGTGGCAGAACTGTAGGCCCACTTAAGAGAGGGTTTAAGTCATTTGTTACAGAAAGCTTCGGGTTGGTTCATTAAAATCATTTTCAAATGTAATTCATTAATCCTAGGTAAGATTTTCCTAAGAAAATAAAAATCCCTCTCAATCATCACTGACCTGCTAGAATTGTGTGGTGGTGTCTGTATCTGCAGAGACCCTGCAGCCCTCTGCCTGTTGCTGGGTGTTTTTGGGTGTCAACCTTTTGGTAATGCACAGGGTCTGAAGTCGGGACTCTATAAAAGGCACAGCAGACAGTCCAGCTTCTGCAAAAAACCCAGCAGTGCGCACCTTCTGCAGGATTGTGCGAGGGTGCTTTAGAACGTAACTGCTGTGAAACAATCATCTAACATCTAACCCTAACATCTACTTATAGCCCATGGGTCAATTTAAAGTCTTATGGCGTATTGCGTTGTTATGAATATGAATTGTTGCTGACCAATGAGCAGGACTGTCCTGAGACAATATTAGGTGTTTTGTATTAATTATGAATGAATGTGATCCTAAGTAGTAAGAAAATACCTTAATTTGTTACGTTTTTATGTCACTGGATTAGCTAAAAGCAGCCATTCCCATTCCATCATTACCATAATTGATCTTTCAACAGTTTCTGAATAGATAGTGGAAAATCCACTTACTCATGTTACATATTAATTTGGTGATATAGAATTACATTCACTCCTGTTCAAAGTGTGAAAAATTGTGCTTGTGTTGGAGCCACTTGTCTACACATTAATGTTGGTAAAAGCAAGTATATCATGAACCTTACAGCTTGATACCAAGTGATCTGCACTCATTGAGGTTCAAGTATCTTGAAACATGGCATGACTGCATTATTATTATAGTTATTGTTTTATAACTTATGTCCATATCACTGGAGTATTTACAGCGTTTCCACACACCGCTGTCTGATAAACTGCTGTGGATGAGTAGATAACTACTGACAGCAGGAAAACATTCCCCTATAAACTTTGGAGATAATGTTTGCACTTAAAGCTCAGGGGACACAGGGACCATTCCTTCAACATGTACTTTTTTTAAAATACAGACTATTTCTTCTTTCACACATTGTTGTCCTGACTTTCAGGCATCTTCTCTGGACATGTTTGTTGTGTTGAACATGTTAGCTGGCTTTCACAATAAAGATTCTCTGTGTTCCCTCAACTTCCTGGTCAGAATAAAGGTCTCAGTATGCTTCAATCGACGTAGTGTGTAGTACTCTGTTACAAAGACTGTTGGACTCCGGTTCTGTCATTAGAAAGATGTTAGACACATTTTGATTGCTTTCATCATATCTGGTTCATTTTAAACAAACTGTAGTGTAATTGCCTTGTTAGATTTTCTTTTTTATGGCCAGTGCGAAGATAGATGGCAATGAACTCTCGCGCCCCCTGGTGGCTGGTTGCAGTATGGGTCATGTTAACAGATTGGACATGGGCGTGTCGTCCATCCTTATAGTCTCAGTCTGGTTCTAGGCCAACTGTGGTGCGGTCTACACATTACCATGTGTAGGTCTACGCAAAAACGCATGTACTTCAGCATGTAAGTTTAGGGGTTTTCTGTGATACATGAGACAATGAAAATACGTTAAACTGGTGTTCTGAGGGCCCATCTTATTAGTTTCCTTTGGGAGTTCCTTATTAAGGATCTAGCAACCTCAGATGATCCAATAAACTCTTAGTTTGAAGCATACTGAGGACTTAAGGAGAAAATTAAGACTTTCCTAACATTGTGATCAGTCGTTCTCACCACACGTGACACAGATCTCTGTATTTAGTTGAATTAGATGGGAAAATTTAAGGATTTCAAATGTGATATAGCTAAGTTGAGTTGAATCCCTTCAGCAAAGCTCGTATGTGTTCATATCATTTTGTTCCCCTGTTATCTGTTTTGTGCTTCTTCAAAGTGGTCAGGTGTGGGGATACTCCTGAAGGATGTGTAAGAGTATGTACATTAACAGTGAGGTCATTCCAAACTTAAACTGGAAAAAAACAGTGTGTAACAATGTGAAAATGTGTTTTATTCCTTTCACAAATGTATGAATATATACAGAACCTCCTAGTTGGAAGCAATGACTATCAGTTGACCTCATTAGTTTAAGTTAAGATTGTTTAAAGGTGTTTTTGCTTCGAATGCTTGAAAGCTGTTTGGAAATGTAAAAAAAAAGAGCTGTGGATGTTGTATTTTTAGGCTTATTGTGTGGTGGTTAAATTTGCTCTGCTGTATGTGTGTGTTAGTGTTTTTCTTTGTAAAAAAATAAATTACCAGATTGGTTGAAGACTTAAAGGACTGAGGGTTAGAGTCGAAGAAATTATTTAATAAAACAGCACTTGTAGGATTATGATTTATTTTGTGCATACAATACATAAATCAGTAGTCCAAAAAAACCTTTAGCACAGAGATGCTAATTCTTTATTTTATTTATTTAGTTATTTTTGACAAAGCCAAATAAAGTAAAATCAAAATATCATCAAATCAAAATCAAATAAAATCTCTGGACAAAAGGTAAAAAGAATAGTTTTGGAAAACATACCAATTAGTTTTCTTGCCAAAATTTAGATAAGAAGATTGATACCACTCTATTTGTACACTAAATATGAAATTACCACAGCTGTTAGCTTAGTTTACCTTAAAGTTTGGAAACCAGGGGAAACGGCTATCCCAGCTCTGCTTTACACTTCGGTTTTTGTAATGATTAAACAAACAATAAAATGTGTTTATTATTGACCTTTAGAGGTGCTGGTAGGTGTATTATTAAAACTTTGACAGACCCAGGCTGGCCTTTTTCCCCATCCTTCAATTTTTTGTGCTAAAGCTAACTGGCTGTGGCTTTATGTTTACTGCACAAAAGACTGAATATTTCCCATAATGTTGGTGCTATTCCTTTAAGGTTTAGACATCAGACGTTAGCTTTGATACGGAGTGATTTCCATCTTTGCAGCTCAGCCAAAACCCAAATACTCAAACTCCTGTTAAACTTGACCCAGTAGAGTTATGTGGACATGTGTTGAAGATTTGAATGAAATATTTTACACTCAGAAGCGCTAATTTTACAAAACCAAAGTTATCTGAAATCAGACACAGCATTAAAGTGTTAAGCTGCCATAGATAATACAAGTGCAGGTTTATACAAAGAGATCACAACAGCCAATGTTATTTACAGGGTAATAAATAATAATGTTAAGGGACTGAATTGCCAGCAAAATTGTGATAAATGGTGTAGAAATATTTAAAATGTTTAAGTTTTTGAAAAGGAAATGGGGAAATTTGACAATGAAACATACATTTGTTTATGTTCTTTATGTATTTTATTTTTGGAGGTGTGCTTTGAGTTCATCTCCAGCTACATGTACACAGTTCTTGGGCTTCATGTCATGTATTCCAGGGTTTCTTCTACAGGTTGATGCAATTTACTCAGCTGGAATCTCACACAGTCCCTTTAAAGACATCAAGTGTTCTGAATCTCCCCCCCCCCCCAAACACACAGGTAATTATTGAAACCCTGCTGCACATGTCTAATAAGTCCTGCGTGATGAAAAAGATCCTGGCTGAAATGTGCACTAGATGAAGGTGAAGAGTTTCACATCCTGTACTGTATGTTATTTTGCTTTAAATTAACGTGTAATGTGTTCCACGAGGGGAAATATTTTCATATTGGGTTGTGAATACAAGTCTAAGTATTTAAGGAGGAAGAGAAAAGCTGGATTGTTTGAGCTTTTTTTCTGTGTTGCACTTTATGAACATGGTTATGATGTACAAATTAATCTGTCTCCAATTAAAGTCATTACACTCATGAGGGATTTCTGGTTAATTTTTAGTAACTAAGAAGGGGATGAAGAAAAGGAAGGGGAAAGGGAAGAAAAGAGGAAAAAGGGATAAATACGTCTTTTTGTGTCCATATCTTCTTGATTAAGGTATT
>NW_023339696.1:4079267-4081674 GCF_004916995.1 Morone saxatilis
GGCCGACATTTCTGTATTAAAAATCCTTTTTTTATTGGTCTTATGTAATATTCTAATTTTCTGAGATACTGAATTTTGGGTTTTCATTAGCTATAAGCCATAATCATCTAAATTAAAAGAAATACAGGCTTGAAATATTTCACTCTGTGTGTAATGAATCTATATAATATATGAGTTTCACTTTTTCAATTACTGAAATAAATGAACTTTCTCATGATATTCTAATTCTAATGCACCTGTAAGTAGCCCTAGTTTTTGCTGTGTGTTCTACACTGTTGGCACTCGACGGCCCTCCTCTGCGACTTTTCCAACCGACTGAGTATGTTGAATCTGTGGCGAAGGCCATCAGTGAGAGAAAACACTGGCAGTTCAACTTCAATGCACAAGCGGGAAGCAAGCAAATCAGCAAACAACTTTGTCAAGAGGGCATGCATGAAGGGGTTGTCTCATTTTTCAACCTCATCTCATCTGATCCTTAATTTTCTCGACTGGTTTTACGAAACAGTCTGAGCAAGTGTGGTCAAACCTTTATCCGTAGGGCTGTTTTGTTTATATCTGCAGTGCTAGGTCTTCAGGTGTTCTTCTCTTGAATGACAAATGCAGACTACTAGCTTGCACATTCCCAGGACAATATTTTGCACATTCCTGCAAAAACTGTACAGCTCTCCTACATCGATTAAATTGTATATATTGCCTTTTTAAGTTTGCATATATTGTCTCTTTTATTGCCTTTATTTCATATTTATTTATATTTTTCTCATACTGTGTTTACTGTTATGCACCAATATACCAAGGCATACAATTCCTTATATGTGAAGTCTCATGGTATTGACTATCACGCTCACCATCTTTCTCACGTTTTTGTCCCTCTCTCTCTCACTCTGTTGTTCCAAATCCCACATGCAGTCTGCTGTTTTCAAGGGTTTATTTCAGTCACTAAACACAAGGTTTAAAGGAAGAAAACTGCTAATGTATCAGTTAAGCTGATTGTTGTTAATCTTTTTGAGGCCATGTTCAAAATTGTAAAAATGGTGCAGTCATCTACAGCACAACAGATGTCTGCAACAGATTCAGTGTCAGGCCCTCAAATACACAGAAACACAGTATTGTGGCAGAGGCTGCTGAGCATGGAGCGTGACAGGAACGTGAGGATATATTTTCTATAGTGGTTGGAGGGCTGCCCATTTTCACACCTGGTGGTGTAGTATGCACTAGTGGACAATATTATGTAGATGACTGCCCGCAGCAGTCACAGCACGGGGGCGGGGAGAAGTATTCAAAGCCTTTACTTAAGTAAAAGTACCAATCCTGCAAATAAAGTCCAGCATGACCATGTTTGGACTACAGTGTGGAGCTGCGGAGGATATGTGATTTGGTTTTGGCTCGTCCATTTCAAAGCAGGAAAACAGGCTGGTCAAACATGTTCTTGTATTACAGACAAACAGTTCTCTAAAATGTTTCTAAAAAGATTGTAAGTGAGAAATAGACAACCCAGTAACAGAATCTTGATTCAAATTTCATCACCACTGCCTAGTTTGATAGTTTGATCTGAGTTTTGTGGGGTCCACTGGATACATTTATTGAGAATGACTATTTCACTCTGAATGGAACCATAATTTACAAAATGAACATCATGCTGTATGGAAAAAGACTTGAAGCTAGAGATTGAGACCATAATCTAATTAGGAAACTGTGTACTGTATTTCCCCATAAGATTTTATTTAACCTTTATTTAGCCAGGGAAACAGAGATCCCATTTTAGATGGTTGATACGGTGGTGGATATGGTGGATACGCAATATACATACAATAAATCACAAAACAGTTATCATATATATATATATATATATAATATTATATTATAAATAAAGTGAGAAGCATGGTCATTTTTTCAAAGGTAAAATATTCAGATTTCTTTTTGAAACCAGTGGAGTTGGCCCCTGCCGGCCATGAGAAAGAATGAAGGTTTAAGCCACTTCCACACTGGCTTCACTTTTTCTGACCAGAAGCTCTGTCCACTATTTATCATACAGTCTATGCTCTAACACTGTCACACTAGTCCTCCCTTTGCTCCTGATAGATAACTGTCATCATAGGTGAATTTATAAGGGAAGTTTAGCTTCAGTAACAGATCTGCATTCAGTATCACAACATTGGTATTCAACGTAGGCTGTCACTGTTGACAGATTGGTGGTGAAACTTTTCTCTGTCACAAGTCACGCTAACTGCTCCTGTTCTTTTAGTAGGCTAAAATTTGTAAGCCAAATTAGTTAAGTAAGTTGGAAAATTATGGGTGGATATGTTTGCAAATCGCCTCGGACAGAACAGGTGCCAGTAGTGTCAGATGTAAAAACTTTCAAACAACAACCAGCAGATTAAGCGCCTTTGAAAACATCAGTGGTGAGTTT
>NW_023339696.1:4081774-4096785 GCF_004916995.1 Morone saxatilis
GATGATGTACATATGTTTACCTGTGTGCAGATAAGAAGGTTGACTAAAAACATTTGATAAGATCTGACCTGGATATGTAGGGTTAGTGGAATAAGAGGTGCATCTCTTCACACACACACACACACACACACACACACACACACAGGATCTCATATATGAAACTGCTACTATCATTGATCAGGTAAACTCATGTTAGGTGTGGGGTGGATCTTTTAAATTTTCATGAAATCAAACCCCATTTTTACAGTCGACATTTTCTCCTACGTATGCGCGAGGGATTGGTAAAGGGAAATGGTGCAGTTTAATTAAGCCACACTGTTGCACTGGGTGACATGTTCCTAAATTACCATGAACACACACACTGTAGTTTATTTTGACTTAATCCCAATTACATCGTAAGTTGCTCCAGGAAGTTGCCATCGCAAGAATTAATACAAATTCAACCCATCCCTGTTAATTCTGCGCTACCTTGCAATTTCATCCAGTCAGCGCAAATTTGACCAATCATTGTAGTTTCCCACGAGTTTCACCAATCATAGCTGTCCCAAGCGCAAATGTTGAGCCATACGTCACCAAACTACTAGCGATGGTCTCACTAGAATAACCGTCTCCCACATTTTCATTGTAAAAAATGTCTAAAAACATTGCAACATGCATAACTGTCTTTTAGAAAAGTTGCAGTGAAATTAGGCATTTTAGGCTATAACAATCTCACAAAAAACCTGTGCAGTCCTGGAGGGACTTACAAAAACTCACTATAGCACCAAAAGTGGATTAATCCACCGCTGAAAATAGTCCCCAACTAATGCACTATTTCCTCCTGTTTGAGTGGTGTTTGATAAAAACTGCAGTGACAAGCTGTTGACCAGGAAACTACTGAACCTTTTAAAAAAAACTACATTTCTGAGGCGTTTTTTAAAATGTATGTCTTCAGTAGGAACCAGTGGAATTGGAGGCCCATTAAGGGCCACAGACACTGTGAGAAAGCATTGGGAACACATATTTGTCAAAATGTAAATGCAACAGAGAGACAAAAAGAGAACATGTGTGTCTGAGAACCTGAAAAGAAACTGTGTCAAGGATGTTTATACAGTCAGGAACTCCTTCTTCAGCACATATACTACATCATAGCATAGAGTCTGAAAGATGAAAGACTCTCTATCTATCTTTATCTTCCTCACTCTCATCCTCTCACTCACACTTTATCTCTGGCTTCATTCTGTCCTCTCAGATAGCACTAAATTATTATTGTCGTAAGCACACATACACACACGTACGCACTCATACCTCAGCCATTTTACATCAGAATTTGCTGAAGCAGATCAAGCAATTGCTTGTCAAGCTCCACTAAATATTAATGAGAATAGAGAGTGTGTGTGGGTGTGTGTGTGTGTGTGTGAGAGAGAGAGAGAGGGAGCATGTTTTCGGCACACTGACTTTTCTTTTTTATCCACCCTTTCCCATTTCCATCCATCCACAGCCACTGCTAAAGTCGACATGATACAATTCTGTAAAATTGTTCCATAATGGTAATTTAAAGAAATGAATTATTCATACAATATCCAGACATGATAAGAGGTGATGGTGTGTTCAAGCTGAATGGACGACGTAGCATATAAAGTCAATGCAAAGACACGAGTGCAACCAAAGAAAATGAAATGTGGAGGATTTGAGACAAGGACTGAGCAAAAAATTAATGCTTATCCCAAGTAGGGTTGGGGGAAATGGCCACCATCAACAGTGGTGAAACATATATACGAGACAAGAGGAGGACCAATCAGATAAAGCGTACCTACTTTCCACAGTGATTGGCCAGATATGTAAAAATAGGCGGCGTCAAGCTGTCTTTTTTCAATCCTCGCACAATTACTTCTGTCACTTCATATGAGTGTTCTCCATCCCTCTGAATCATAATTTAATCATTTAAACAATGTTTCTACTTAAAGTGATGGAATCTATTGAGCTTTGTTTGCTTTCTGTTTTCAGTGGCTCACTGACTCCAGGGAGGCTGGGATTTATTTTAAACTGCCTGTGTACAACCAGTGTAAAAAGAAAAAGCCCTGGCCAGATCCCACCATACCCTCAAAATGATTTACCTATTTTGAAGTTGTCTTTTATCCCTGTTTCCCTTCACCAACTCACACAAAACAGGATGGGGGGACACAATATTTTTTAAAGGTGGGGATAACAGCCATTAACAGTGTTACACTCAGTTGTTCACATGAAAGGTGACGGAAACAGTCAAGAATAAAGAAAGAAAGCAAGAGGGAAAAGTTCAAACCCTAGCTTTTTTTGTCACCTCCACACATGACATGTGAGGTGGGTGTGGATGTTGAGAGCCCTCATCTATATCTCATCTATCTCATCATCTCAGCTTTTAAGCAAGTAGAAGAGTCTGGCAGCTTTGTGAAGCTGTACTGCATACTGGTGCTTTCATCTGAATGCTAATGTCAACATGCTAAAAAAAAAAAAAAAGTCAAATGAAAATGCCTATTTAATGTGCGTTTCCATCCACCACTGTTACTGTATGAGAGGAGTTCACATTCAATAATTACATACTGATTGCCATCTGTTTGGTTTGACTAAGTCTAAGATTTCTTAGAGTCAGTATCTTGAAATGTTTTTACTGGTTTTAGGAAAATCAGTAAAGAAATTTACAGGGTTCTTGGGATGAAGTCAAACATTTTTGTTGAGCTGGGGTAGCAGTATGTAGCTGTGGATTCAGTATAGACTCCTGGTTAAACTCATTTCATACTTAGAAACAGTCAAAGGACCTTGTGTTTATTCCTTTCTCTTCTTGTTCCCACTCTCTCTCTTTCCTTCTCTGATGTCATTGATATCAGGCAAATGGCTGGATGGATGGATGAAAGGATGAAAGGATGGAAAGTGAAGCTCTTTCATTTCCGTCTTCTCTGTGTTGTTCTGTGCTGTCATTCACTCTCACCCACATCACTCACTAACCTATTTAATCACTCACGCACTCCTTCAATTACTCTCCCTCTACTTTCCATCTGTTTCTGTTTCCGTCCCTGTTCTCATCCTCTCACCCTCTGATGTCATTGTTATTACACATGGGATGGATGAATGATCTGGTTTAATTCACTCTCTCATGGGGAAAGCTGTCATACTTCATCTCCATCAGGCACTGAAGCCTCGTCCCCCTTCGCCTGTTCACTTCTTATATCTGTATACATGCTTTCGTTTACAAGCACATATGAGGGTAGAGGACTTTTGGGCCATAACTATGTCACATACAAATGCACTGTATTATAACAATTGTATTTACAGTGCAATAACAATTAACCCTTCCTATGTCCTGCCCTCTTTCACAGAACCTTTATCAACTTTTTCCTCCAATGAGAGCAGTTCAACTCACAGGACGTCATCTCCGCTGGCTCCAAAAAACTATCATGGCGATGACTATAATGACAAAATAAAAGCTTCAAAAATTCAACCACAGTGGTACCGGACCAATCTGTGTCCTTTGAGGAGCTACTACCAGTGCGACACTGCAAGAAGCTCTGTCACTTCATAACTTGCTTTAGTGGTGTTTTCACAACTCTGGGCTCAGACTTTGGAAATTTCTGGCCACCTGCAAGTCCCTACAGTGTTAAAGCAAGCCGTCATGGGTTGATCTCGAGCAATGCAGATAGTTGCTTTTATTTGGTCAGGCTTGAAATATCTCTCTCTTACATTGCAAAGCCTTGTCTCATTAAACTGCTTTCTACCAGAGAAATAGTTCCTATGAAAATTCAGTGGCCATTTGATGTCTCCATTTGCTGTCTGCCATAACTGATGACTTTGCTAACTTGCACTAATGAAGCAGCATGACTGTGGGCAGTGAAAACATCCACAAAAGACGCCCTCAAAAGGGGCAGTGTGTGTCATGGATGGCCTCACAGAATATTGCTCAATGTGGACAGCTGGAGATGTATCACTGATACTTCCCAGGCATTCTGGTGAGGTTGGTTCAGCAACTCAGGTTAGAAATCTTTAATTTACCAACATATAGCCCGCTTTAACAATGCTGTAACTTGTTTTAATCTATGAAATGTATTTGTTTTGTTCCATTGATTTGTTGTGACATTCATAAGATAAGATAAGATGATAAGATAAGATGCACCTTTATTGATCCCCATAGGAGAAATTCAAGCCAATAAAGCTAATATGAATTTGAAAGAAAGATCAGTACAAATGTATTGCAGACTCCAGAGAGAGAGAGAGAGAGAGAGAGAGAGAGGGAGGAGGAGAGAATGGGAGGATGTGAAGGAAAACGATGAGATCAGTAAGCAAGCTCCTCTCATGGGACACTGACCCACTTTACTGGATGAGGAATTCATCCCTCCATCCATTCATCCATCCATCCCTCCATCCATTCATCCACCCGCCTGACAGTAATGACATCAGAGAGCGCAAGAAAGGAGAATAAAAAAATAGAGGTCATCACAGAGAGACAACAGGAAAAACAAAGAGACAGTGTGTGTGAGCGAGAGACAGAGTTAGAGGTGACATCAGACTGTTCAGTCTTGCTATCACTCACATGTTCGTACAGCCCACTCTCACAACTAACTTATACTTTGAATCAGTGTAAATAAAATGTTGTGAATGGAAACTTGGTTAATGTTAGCAAAGGTTCTTGGCTTACATAATATTGAAAAAGTCTAAAGTCTCACACAAAACACAAGACATGTTTTCTTTATTATTTAAACTGCCCTTTGAATGCCCACCACCCACCCCGACCACTCCAACTGAACATAGTCCAGGCAGCAATTACATCGCCCCCCTTTACGTATTCGTATATCCAAACATCATTTCTAGGAGACACAGGAGACAGGGACTGTGGATTTTCTACTTAATAAATACTCAGCACAGGATATGTTTCTGTTTTTGAATTAGCATTTATTTATGAGTGTATGAAACACTCCTGTGACATATGACATAAGATGAGATCAAGCTTGAATTTAGGAGCAAAACAGGTCAATAAAAGTAAAATCCAAAAGTGAAATACATTTTCTTGACTGGGGTGAATTTGTCGGCATTACAGTCCTGAATTGGCCTCCTCCTCCTCCTCCTCCTCCTCTCTGGACATTAAAGCAGATTATTAGCTTTGATCCAAAGGAACAAAAACCTGCTTCTGGAAAACAGGATTAAATATACATCAAGCTCATCAGCATCCTCCATCCATATGGCCCTGTGCACAGGAAGCTAAAAGGATTATTCATTTTCCCAGGAATTTCTAATGAGCTTTGGTTTATGGGCTGTGAGATGAACTGATATCCTCTGGGACGGCTGTGGACACAGACGTGTCCCGCTGTGTGTGTGTGTGTGTGTGTGTGTGTGTGTGTGTGTGTGAACAAGGAGAGACAGAAATATAGAAATGTAGCTGCTCAGAGAAACACACAACAGCAGTAATGCTCATTTAAAAGGCATTAAAATACTAGAGCCACTGTGCTATTTATATTATATATTATTCTATATATTTATATCTCATTTTGTTTCAAACAAAACACTTGAAAGGAAACTGAGACAGTTACAGAGAGAGTGAGAGGAAGATGGCGAGCGTGACAGTGTGTTTAATGAGTCAGCCTGCCGAGGGTCAGAGGACAAAACTGAAGTTCAGCATCATGATACTCTGTATGATTCACAGTGTGTCACTGCTCTGTTTGCTTTATATACAAATACATCAATGATGAAGCTATTATTTCCTCTAAATATTGGGTATAATGAGTTGTAATAAAAAAAGCTCATGGCAAATCATGATAATATCACAAAACACAACCCCAGAGTGACTATGAAACTTGTAAAATATCTGTTCATCATGTGTGGCCACATTAGCCTGTTAGGGGCGTCTCTGGGTAAATATTTTCTGTGGAGGAACAGGGTGAAATATTCTTCTTGCATTGGGAGATTTGTTTTTCTGAGGGTTTTTGAAAATAATTTATTTTTTATTCACATTTGCTTTCTTTCCAGGAGTGGTATGACAACATTGATATCAATCTTGTGTATTAAGTACAGAGCTGGAGTCAGGATGTGGTTAGCCTAGCTTCGTACAGCTAGCACACGGGTTGAGAGATACGGCCGGTGAGTTCCCACATTCTCACTGCCAACTTGTCAAATACTGCTGATTGGTCATTAGCCCTCCGTTTCAGCATATGATGCTGTAGGTATCCCTCTAGCATCACCTTTGGATAAACAGGGCTCTGTGGGCAAGTTAGCAGTAATAAGTATGCAACGCCCAATTAGACTTTCTTTCTTTGTTAGTGTTTCCACTGCTCCAACAATCACCAAATCTGCTTTGGTCAAAATAAATCCTTAATTCACCGACACAGATGAGAAAAACATCAGCTTCAGTCGCTCCACTCAGCTGCACATCGAGCAGGACGATGCTAGAGAGATAGCTATAGCGTCATATTTAGGGCCACTTGTGAGTGAGACCAGGTTGAGTGAGCACTGATGGTTTTTGTCTCACCCCAGACAAAATTGCACCAAACATTGCTGCTTCAATCACTGCGTTTATGTGTGCTTAAGTAACCTGCAATTTGATTTTGAGATTTGAATCATCTTTTAGGGCGTTTTATGAGCAATATTACTTGACCTCTAACCCCATATGAGCCTGGAGGGCTTTACATTCTTTTTAAGAAAGAGAGATTTCATGCTAGCAGTCATAGAAATTGGGTTTTTTAAGAAAAAGTGCCAGAGGAACTTTTCCTCACACTTTAACACTGAATATCTGTTGTATTTCTAAATGTAAACATGTAAATGTAAATGTACCCACACATCTTATGAAGTCTGCCAGAGGCCTAAACTCAAATGTGAAGAAGAGAAGAGGCTATGCAGCTCCAACCTCATCCTGATTCAACTCATCATTTTCAGGCGTACGTGCAGTTTGGAGTTTGGCCGCTGCCTTGTGGTTTGGTGGTGGCCTTGTAGTCCAGCAACCACTTAAACAGCACTCTGTAATCCAGGAACCTCTGACTGAAAATATCCTCAACTTCACTATAAAGACCACTGCAGGGAAACTGGCTACTCAAGCATGTGCACAAAAGATATAGTTAAAAAATGTTCCATGACGTTTTTCTGCAGAGAATCATTTATTTTGCCACACAAAGTGCTCATACCACAGCTTATCAACAATTAAATTATTAATCTTAAACAAAATAACATCTTGTTTAACCTCAATTAATTCAACCCTATGTAACCCCACAAAAATGAGCCAAACCTTAACCACACCACATATGGTGGCATAAGTTATTTGAAAAAGAAAATACAAACACGTTGTCTTCAGTGACTTTATAACAACGGTTTTAATATTTAATTAATCGTTAAGTTAATTTAGACAAAAATGCCAAACCTTTGCTTGTTCCAGGTTCTCAAATATGAGTGTAGGATTTCTTCATTGTCTAGTATGATTGATGTCCAGTGTGACCGATGAACTTCAAAAAGGGCATGCCTCAGCACATAAATAGACCAAAGTCAACAACCATTGGGCACAAAACTCACAGGATATGTCCACGTAAGTAAATGAAACATACCCTGAAAGTAAATGACCATTAGGGGTGCTACAAATACAAAAAAGTGGGAAGATCAGACTATAAATCAAAAATTCATCACAGAAGCTGCAGAATATATTTTTTAACAATGTTGAACCTTGTGTTTCAAACTATTGTATAATTAAGGTAATTTAAGGTCTGTGTTGGCTTGAACCCCAGAATCACTGCTTGCAGCTTTATTTCTTTGTGGTTTTGACATGATTTTATATTACACACAGTCACTTGGTTGATTGTTAACATCAAAGTAAAGGTTGGTGCAGCTTTAACGTTGTCTAGATTTTTTAGTTCTCTGAAAAGGAAGTATTCAGGTATTCTCCTCTGATCCACCCTCCTGTGCTGTATGTCACAGCTCGACACTTTGATAATGTTAACAGCTACTCTAGATGTATTTGAACTCACATGGTTTCTTGCGCCTAACAGCCTAACGTTGGCGATGAAATCATGTGACCAGAAGGTTGTGTGGTTTTAAACTCATTCTGAAGCAATCTTGTGTGAATCGAAAAGCTTTCCCCATCAAACTACTGTCCGTGTCTGAGAGACAGTATATAATACCCAGTGACAAGTAAGATGCTGCGATGCAGAAAAAAATCAATAACACAAAGCAATTGTCTTTCAAGTGAGCATGATCATCAGAGTAATAAAAGATTTGAGTGGGGGAGAGGTTCAGCCTTCCTGCAGGCATATCAGGCAACTCTAATCTGCTCTTTTATGTTCACGCTTAGATAACAACACATCATACATCATGTTAAGACTCAAGAGAAAATGAAGATGAAGAATAATGATAGATCTACTCCCAGAGGCAGAACCATTTATGCAAATAGGTTTCTAATTAGTGCACCCTGCTGCCACTGAGGATCAGGCCTCCTACAGAGATAGGGATGTGTGATGTTACCTGATACCGAAGGTGACCTGAGAATTTAAAAAGAAACATATTGCATGTGTAATGAAATACTATATTAGAAGAGGAGATATGGCGGCGCAGGGGATAAGGGAGGGATGAATAATGATCTTCACAAATAGCCGGATAATAACCACTCATTTATTATCATTATATTGCACAGCAACCTCCCTCGTTTTCAGGACCTAACTTCCTCACACAGACCATAAACAGAAGCAGACATACATTATTGATAACACACTTAGAATAAAGTCATTAATACTGTAATTAATGTAGCCCAGAGTTGATTAAGAATTCCATTTGGTGAGTGCAGAGCTAAAGCAGAAAGTTTAATTACCCTCAAAGAGAACATTTCTAAACAGTCAACTATATTGCAGTGGGGTAATAGGCAAATGAGAAATAATTAAATCTGCACTCATTGACATTTACTGTGTTACTCATAAGGAATTAACCACTGTTTGTGTGACCATATGTATTAAGAGAGCTGAATACGGTGTGGTGTGTGTTAATTGGCCTTTCTGCCCCTATAAAAACATCCTGTGTGCATAGACCAGTGGGCCTCACAATGCAGAAGCAGAGAGAAAACCTCTGTGACAAATGTGTTACAGTAGGCAACCAATTTACATTCTAATGAATGGCTGACATCTTGGATATCAGCATCCAGCTCTCATAATACATTCATGCCTGAAACACAAAACAAAACACAAAGAGAGCCTGATCCACAGTACCCTTCCTAACATTATAACAATCAGAACTTCTGCATCAATCTAGCTAACTAGTTAATTTTTAATGCTAATGTTTGCAAAACCCTAGCTAATTAGCTTATTCTGTACTGTTTTGCTTACATTAGCTATGTCTTTTGTGATTTAATTTTTGGGGTTTTTGTATGTGCATATATATTTTATTCATTTATTCTGTAACTATTTGCCTGTGACAATACTCATTGTCAAAAGACCTGTGGTTCTCATTCACTATATCCCCTACCAATGCGCCACCCAACCTCCCAAAGCCTCCACCCCTTTCCCCCAACCCCAGTAGAAACAGACAAACACCTAAACTAAACAGACAGAAAAGAGTAGCCAGGTTACATCAGATTTAATCATTCAGTTACACACAGTCGGTTGGGCAGTAACTTACTTGTTTGTAAGCTTCTTCAGTCAAGATCAAGTGGGCTGCCCCGGCCCACCACACTTTCATGTTCTAGCATCAAATTTTGCATTTTTGTGCACATATGCATCAGAACTGACAGCTTGTTTGAGCAACTTTGTAAGCAGCCACAACAGGCACCATCCTGCTCTGTGAGTTTAAAGAGGGAACATAAAAGGGCATCTGCCTCCCAGCTGTACACGTCAGTGGGGCTGCTGTGAATTTAAATGAACTAATTACTCTCAACAACATTTACGTGGTCACGGCCCGAGGGTTCCTAAACTTTTGCGGCCTGGGAGTCGAACTGTATAAATTCAGTCTTGGCTTTGGGCCCAGGCTCATTATATCAGGACGGTACATCCTGGGGGATGAGCATAGCAATGGGTTCCTTGTATTGTGGGTTTTAGTGATGGGAGTCATGGTATATGTCACACTTTGGTAATGGAATAAAGAACATTTTGCAAGATAATAATGTAATGCTTTACTGGTGCCCACAGGGAAATGTTCTTCTCTATAAGGAGTTCAGACATAGCATCCTGCTCAAGGACCCCTCAGTAGAACTCCTGCAACACTTAAAATGTGCTTCACTACAATCCCACAAGATCCCCTGCAGACAGGGATTAAGCCATATATACGAGTCTGCTTGGAACAATATAATAATGTGTGTCTAATATTTATTTCTGCAAAAAAAGTGCCACATTAAATTATAATTGCACCCCAATGCATCAGAGACCTGCAAAGAACAGCCATTTTAGGGGGCGTGGCCTCGACACTGATTGGAGTTAGTGACAGACTGGCCACCGTTCAGTGTGGAACGGCAAGCTGGTAGTCTGGAGTCTCAGTGTCTGTGCTGGAAACAACGAAGAGTCTGTATCATTCTGGTCGCATTGCTTGCTAAAAACCACCAGTCCTGTACCAATATATATCATATATTGTTAGAAGAATCACAGGCAGCCCGCTCTCCATTAGTGCCTTGGCACTGGGTATTTGGAGCTCCAGTCAGCACCAGTGGCTAGCAGTAAAATTACACAAGCCCTTTTTACTCAGAGACCCTGCAATACTGTCATAAAGAAGATCCATAGACATTCCCATGTTATATTCCACATGTTTTACTGATGTGTAATGTATTAGATAACGTCAGACATCCATCCTGTCTCATCTGTCTCCCTCACAGAGTCAAACCAGTGTTTATTTGCAGGGCATAGAGTTAATTATCTCCTTGCACGTGCACAACAAACTCTTTAGTGATATTGTGGGTTAGTTGTGTCAACGCAGTGGTCTCACTGAAATGAATGAGCATGGTGTGTTTTTTCGCACAGAAACGTGAAATGTCTGTTGTAGCCCTAATTTAACTGCATGTGCCTTAGTCTTAGTCTTAGATCATCCTTGCTGTGTTTGATGTTGAAGGCTTTGCTGGCACAGGGGACGGCAGTTTCTCTTAGGAGCAAAAGAACCGCTTGAACCACTCTTTTAAGAAGCCACAAAAAAAGTCACCCAACTATGTGGCTTTTCCTGCAGTGAAGAGTGTACCAGAGGAGCAAGAGTGCTTACTGTTGTCACTTTGTTTCTTTGCCTGCAGCAAATGTCCACCCATCCCTGAAAATAAGCCACTTTGGGTTTTTGGACACGAAGGCCTTGAACAGAGTTTACCACAACTTTGAACTTGGTCAGCGTTCAGAGCAGCACGCCTTGGAGTTTCACTTTTAAGACAAATTTAGATTTCAAGAAGCCACTTGTACAGTGTTTTTCTCTGACCTCCACCCACATACACACACACATATGGCCCCTCCACACACAAACACTCTAAAACTCTTTCGGTCTTCTTCCTTTTATGCACGTGCACTGAACACCTACGCAGGGATCGATGGGTGCCTCTCACACTCAGACTGGCTGATAAGTGGGAATTGTGTCAGTGAGTGGGTTTCTGTGTGGGCCTCATGTTGGTGCTCTACATGAGCTGCAGCCCTGAAGAGACTCTTCACATCTGATGTTACTCTGTGTGTGTGTTTGAGGTCCCACCAGAAAAAGCCATTTGTGTACATCTGAGCTGAGGTATGTATCTCCCACTAATTGGCACTGAGTCTGTCAGCACTCTGAGCTCTTAAAGGACCAGTGTGTAAAATTTAGGGGCAAGTTGCAGATTGCAACCAGTTGAATACTGCTCATCTTGCAAGCGTGAAGCCACACTAACCACAAAAAACACCAAAGGCCCTATCCTGAGTTCTGAATAGGGTCTTCGGTGGTTCAACACGTCGGCCTCTGTAGAGGGTATTTTCAGGTGATTATAATGAAAACATTTCTGCCAATTGATCCTTTTCCATGCAACTGTGTTGACTGTTTTTACTAAGTGTGAGTCTCTTTTCAAGTAGTACCCAGGTTTTCCTCCTAATGAATGGAAGCTTACCAGCTAAGAGGGAAACACAGACAGAAAGGCTGAGTGAAAACAAGACTAAAGCCCCATTTAGATAGGATTAACATGAACTGGGAATTAAATATTGACTGTACTTCTCAGTATTTTAGCCATCGTGAAATTACAGGATGTGGTCTGTGATCGATGTGGACATTCAGCAGGCCAAAGCCAAAAGCTGGAGAAGGAGGCAAAGATACTCACACACAGACATGAAATAGAATAGAAATAGAAATAGAAATAGATATCATTCACTGGGACTTACACTCCTCAAGGATATCATTATCTCCATGTAGCCAAGCTGTGGGCCTTTGCTGCATGTCATCCCCCACCCTCTCACTCCCTCTTTTCTGTCAATCTTCAGCTGCTCTATCAAATAAAGGCAAAAAGAAAAAGACACATCAGAACTTACTTGAGAATCATCATGTTTGTAAGTTTACTTACAACCGTTTTTGACTTCCTCCATGTCACAAAAAAGTCCAGTTTGATATTGAGCTGATACATTAATAAATAAAGAAGGACAAACAGCTCTTTATGCAGATGAAACTCAGCAATCCACTTTAATACAAGGACGTTGCTCTGGACCAGGAAGTATGTTACTTTGACTTGAGCAGTATAAAGACCGAGAAAGTCCACAGAAGGGGGAGGCTGGGTGGGTCAAACAAACACAGGACTCAGGAGATTGGGGTTCGTGTCCTGTGTGAAACTGTCAACATTGACCTACGTTACGTCACGTTTGTTGGCTAAACCTAAACAAACTGCAACCGTTAGACAATGTTAACCACGTATTTAACACACATGATAAGTCACATAACTTACTTAATGTACTGTTGGTGGTACTCTCCAACAGTTATACATGTTTTTTTGGGAGTCACTTCAAAGTAATATTATTACTTTACTTATTACTACATTACCTTCCAAAAGTAATTAGTTACACTACTAGTTATATTACTTCTCCCCAAAAAATGGTAATTGTGTCCTTTCTCCTCAAAATTCAAAGTTATTACAATTAAAATCTAGTCGTGTTTGTTAAAACCAAAGTAAAGGTAATACTGCCAGCATTAGTTATTAGTTACACTACTAGTTACTGGGGAAATTAATATCATTACTAGTAATGAGTTACTGCCCAACACTGGGTATGAGAGCATGTTGGTTGAGGCTGATGTCATTAGTATCATTAGTTGTTTGGTCATAAACCAAAGTATTGGACAAATTAAAATTCTGACCTGATGATGGCGCTAGATGAATAATCAGAGTGCAGTCCATAGTGAGGGGGACATGAATGTCTGACACTAATTTCACAGGAGTCCATTAAAGTGTTTCACTCAAAACCACAAATGTGATCACCAAAGACGGTAGGATTCATTGTCTGGGAACCATTAATGTGTGAACCAAAGTTTGTGCCAATCTGTCGAGTAGATATTTTACAGGATAAGTGAAAACTCAAGGAAAAGTCAAAGGATCACCAAAGTTATTGCAGTTCATCCTGAGACATGAATGTCTAAACAATATTTCATGGCAATACATCCAATGGTTTTTGAGAGTTTGTGAATTGGTGTGGTGGACCAACAGACAGAAAGCTGTATGAAAAAGAGATACAGAGAGAGAGAAAACACTGAGAGAGGAAAGTCGAGAGATAAATGTATAAATAGACAGAGCTCATGGCAAGTTGCTTATGTAATTCCAATGAGGCCATTTGAATGAATGGTAGACCTGTTTGTATATCTGTAAGGACACCAATTTCTTTGTATGAATAGGCTCACTGAAGAGAGGAAGAGATGTGGAAGTAAATATGAGGGAATGAGAGAGAGAGAGATGGAGGACAGTGAAGATGTATGAAGCACAGAAACATTCTTTACATTTATTTTATCATTGTCAGGAAGCAGGTCAGCCGCCTCTTTCAATTCCTTCATCGGTTGAATTTACACGGCTTCATCCATCTCTCCATCCAACCCGTTCATCTATCCAAAGATAGCAATGAGGGATGGCGGGACAGAGATGAATGCAAAGTGATGGTGGAGAAAAAAGTGGATGAATGGACAGGGAGAGGTGGAAAGAGAGACACAGGGGCAGACAGAGAAAAAGACAAGCCACGGGCCAGTGAACACTGCGGAAACTCTGTGGATTATAAGTGATAGGGGAGATGAGTGTCCAGAGACAGACATGCTGAGGCACACACACACACACACACACACACACACACGGACAGACAGGCAGTGTGCCTCAGGTCTAACAGGCAGACTTATGTAACTGGATAAAACCACTGTGTCATCCTGTGTTGAATATCATGGGTCTTTAAGAGCTCTTAACAAAAATTATTGCCACTTCCAATCAGATTTGACCCTTAAACAAGCACATTAGTTATGAGTTTTACTGCACCAGATCACTGAAGATCCTGACATAACTGTTGGCCATTTATAAGTCTGCTGATTGGTGGTTCAACAGTTTCATCTGGCTTTGTTTTGGAACAAATTACAACTTACTAGAGAGCTTTAGTAGTCAGGCCCCAACACAATTCAATGCTATGCACAAGAGCAGTAACCTTGCTAGGCATCTGGACTTGCAGGATCTCAAAACAACAAAAGAATCCATCCTGCCAAGCTTCAAACTATGCACCTGTGTCCAACCGCAGTGGTTGGCTGCCGTTCTTTACAGGAAACACGTTAAATATGCAGAAACAAACAGCACTCTGCTTTCTGTTTCATGGGGACTTTAACCTCTAAATGGAGCCGACCTTGTATGTGCTCTTGTGTGTACTCTGCTACCAGAAAGAGAAAACTGTTAAGTCCAATTGAGAGTGAAGAATGCAAGGACTTTGACCCATTTTGCAGCCTCAGCTTTGCTCGTTCACGCTTCTGTATAATGATGCCTGTGTATCACAGCTTAATAAGGGCACGATTCTCCCCTGAGTCTGGAGGACAGAATCATATTTCTTATTCTCTGTGGCACAATGGAGAGAAGAAAAGTAGGTTAGGACATTATGGGGGATTCACTGTGTGTGTGTGTGTGT
>NW_023339696.1:4096825-4099155 GCF_004916995.1 Morone saxatilis
GTGTGTGTGTGCGTGCGTGCGTACTCTGGTATCACTATGCGTCCACACCTAAATAAACCAGCATGTGGAGATGAATAGGCAGGTGTTTAGTTAGCCACCAGTACATTCCTATGAGAACTTTAATCGACCCAAAAAATCAGGCCCAAAAAGATTATGTGCGAGCCTGAACCACAGACGCAGTTTTGGGTCTGAGCTCAACCCGAATTTCTGCTTAAAAATAAAAATAATAACAAAAATAATTCAACACTAGGACAGCCAGCACTCTAGCACCCCCTACAAGCTATAACAACAGTCCGCCAGCTCGTCATGTGTAATTTCATTGTTTATGTTCACAAGCAGTGAAAAAAAAATAACCAGCAGGTCCTGCTCCCCTTTTTCAAATATTGGTGTGTGTGTAATGGCGTGGGATCTCTGGATACTTTCTCTTTTCTCTACACAAACACATCACCTCTGCATTGTAATACTTTATGTCCAGTTGTCCCACAGAAAAGCAGGCCTGCTCACATTAAAACTGCACTATAAAAGCACTAGTTTTTTTATTTTATTTATAACAATCCTCTGGCAAAATCGAGGTGGATATAAATGTATAATTTCTGCAAGTTTGTGTTCTGTTTGTTTAACAGGTGATTTATAAATTGATCTGTCTCATCCGAAGGAGATGCCTTAAACTGGTAAAGTCTGTGGTGTTTTTCAAATTGCACTCCCAACTTCGAACTTTGAATAAATTATTTCACAAGAGGTGCAAAACGTTCCATAATTTAAACTACACTGTGCATAAAATCTAGTGCAGATATAAATATATATATATGCAAATATGCACATTTTTATATTTACACATTAATTACAGTCGCATGCATTATATACATATACTTTAAATCTCATTCTGTCCAAGCAGGACCTACGGCAGCAGTTTTGGGCCCTAACCCAGAGGGTCCGGTTGGGTGCACTCAGGTCCGGGTAGATAATCAACTGTCTAATCCATATGCACTTAGTAGCTAATCCAGGGGGCTAATTTCTGTGTTTACTCATAGACAAGCATTTGAAATGATCTGTTTAGTTTATTTGAAAAGCTTGCACTCAGGGTACCTGGTAGAGCTCACGCCCCATGCCGATCTGTGCCCCCTTACCACGTGTCATCTGACACCCCCAGTTGTAGCCATTCATTAAAGGCAATAAAAACCGCCAAAACATATTTTAAAAGAAAAGCTTGCACTATTGGCCTGATATATGTTGCTTTCCAGGACTCAAAACTCAGAGTGGCCACAATCATGAGAATAAGTTCCAGGTTGAAAAATACCAGAATTTTCCTTCAATGTGCCATGTTTGTATGAAGTTATGACTTTTTTCTGATAAGACTTTTTGTCACAGTAGTGTCTCATGACTTGATTCTCAAAACAATGTACTACTTTGAAATCAGTATCAGGGTGGGTCTTAAATTGTTGCACCTTCAAAACAAAAAAATTGTCTCACCATCTTCTTTTGCAGCACAATAGATGTACATTTTTGATGCAACACTATACACTCAGTATGCACTCAATGAAGCACTGGATGTGTATTTAACACTGTGTGTGTGTTCAGCAATGATTGTGCTCTAAGTTTCAGTCTCAAATTTTCCACTGACTCCAATGACTTTCTCTGGCTCTGCATATTTGTCAGTTATGTAAGGACATACATAACATCTATTGCTCTCCCTCTCCCACACACAGACACACACGAACACCCTGTGGCCCAGTGGACTCAGTGATGCATACAGAGGACACAGCACGGACCTGACTTTCTGTCTGGGAGGGCAACTGATATCGCCTCCTATAGGGACAAGAGGAAACAGCTTCTCTTTTATTATTCAAGAGTGAGAATTAAGGAGAACGAGTGAATGAAATGTTTATAATTGCAAAACATGAAACAATAAAAAATAAAAAAAATAACATTGCATTTCTCTGATTCATTCCTTTTTCTCCCACTGCATAATTCATGCTCTCTCTGGCACACTCAAGCGAGGGAGGAGGGGCAAACTTCGAATGATGTGTTTGAAAACAGCAAGAGACAAATCATGCATAGTTTTAAATAAAATATGTTTTTAATAAAATAAATGGAAAATGTATGAATGGAAAGAGACATGGGAACAAACAAAGTCAAATTGCAATCCACAACAAAGTAGCCTAACTACATCATATGCAGTTGTTAGCTATGTTCACAAAGTTTTGCAGCATTTACTTATTTAAAGTCAGGGTGAGGGTTATGTCGGAGATTTGATTTGAGTTCCCCCAAATCACATTTGATCAAATAAGAATTGTGTATACATCATCAAAAATATTTTAAAGGACCAGTGT
>NW_023339696.1:4099180-4099609 GCF_004916995.1 Morone saxatilis
GTAGAAACATGGCAGACTCCATAGAAGAGGAAACGCCTCATTTTAAGGTAAAGAATACACAATGATTCTTATTTTCAGCCGATTCTACACTAATAAAAACATACCTATGAATATTATATCACATTTACTGCCAATAGAGCCTTCTAAATGTTACACACTGGACCTTTTAAAGGGGGGTTTAAAAGAGGAACGTAGCATTATAACTGTATGAAAAGTGTTGTTGGGACATGGGACAAAATGTAATAAATTAGAATTTGCAGGCGTCTCAATGCCAAACACAGGTACTAGCTAACACAGCTTTGTTATTAGAGTCAAATAACATTTCATCATTTTCCTGATCACATCAGTCACTTACCGGTAGTAGACTAACCATCATGTCCTGTTGACCGGAATACACACACACACAAGCACACCTACACACACACACAC
>NW_023339696.1:4099647-4100195 GCF_004916995.1 Morone saxatilis
TTCATATTTCAACACTGTCCCCTGTCTTTATTCCCTATTCATTTACACAGAACCCGTGTGCTTTACAAACTCCATTCAAATTTCACAATACTGGTATTTCACACAAATCAACATCAGCATTGAAGTCCACTGAGGCTTAACCTGAGTAGTCAGTAAACACTTTATTTCCTTTCATAAAAGATTATAGCCTGCATGGGCCATCTAAAAATGTGAGTCATCACTATACTATACTCTCTTCCAAGACACGCTTGCATCAAGTATGAGCCGGGTTCAGGAGAAAGATGAGTGGCTTTTCTTTTCACTTGAGTGACTGTGAGAAGAAAAGCACATCTGACACTAGTGGAAAGCACTGAGGGATATCCATCCAAAATGAATGGAGCACAGGCACATTAACACATCCTCATCTCTCAGGAGATACTGACTGTCTAACAGCAGGGGTGCAGAGATTCTGATAATAGTCTGTGTGTGTGTGTGTGTGTGTGTGTGTGTGTGTGTGTGTGTGTGTGTGTGTGTGTGAATTATTAGATTATCATTTTTCTCTCTGCCCT
>NW_023339696.1:4100295-4106110 GCF_004916995.1 Morone saxatilis
GTGTGTGTGTGTGTGTGAATTATTAGATTATCATTTTTCTCTCTGCCCTGCTTTCCACCATTACCTCAGGATCCCCTAATGACCTCAGACAAAAGGATAGAGAGGTGTGTTTATGTGAATGGGTGGGGGATCATGAAATTAGTCGTCTCTTCTCTAAAACATTCACCAACAGAGATAAAACATTTATTTTACTTGCTTGTGAGAATAAAAGTTCATATATTAAATGATTTAGAGGCAAAAATAACACACATTGATGTGTGTTAAGCAGTTAACCAATTAAATACTGCCGTTATCTGAGGTTTGAATCAGTACACAGAAAGACTAATGCAGAGGTCAGACCATGTTACTGTCCAACAATGGGCTCACCTAAAAAAAGATTAGCATCAGAAAGGAGACTAGTGTTGCGGGAATGGGTCCTACAACCCATAAATGAGTTAGCATTTTAGCAACTCTGGTTTCCTTGCCTTGAAGTCAACAGGCTTTTTTAATGGGTTTTTAGTCAGTAACCCAGCATTTAATTTCGAAGCTTTTACATTTCTAAAAAAAGGCTGTTGCTAACGACAGCTTATCTTTATGCTAATCCCATGCAGTTTTTTGCATGCAGTATAAATGAGTTATTTATATCTATGCGTGTTTGAATATTTCTGCATACTGGGGTCCCTAACAGTATTGGAATTGCATTAATTTGATGTGACTGGAAGGCTGAGACTCTTGTGGAGTCTCTATAATAGCCATTTCATTGTAGTGCGACCATTTTTTTAACTTGACCTTCTTGTTTAAACTGACCTATTGTGACCTCTAGGATAATCACAATGTCGTGAAAATGTACAACCACAAGTTAGCATTCAGAAGAGGATTGGCTATTGCCTAGCCATGATGACACCACTGATTTCTTACCAAAGTTTAGCACAAAAACGGCAGGCTAGGCTGAGATTGAAAAGTTGACACGAAACGATGCTAACTAACGAAATTAGAAAACAAAACAAAATAACGCATCCCTGCAGCACATGTTGCTCGTTTTATCCAATATAATGTGTCGCAGTGAAAGACAACCAATATAGCATCTGGGACGATGAATGGTTCCAGGTTCACTTTCATTTCTAAACCCTTAACATTAAAAAACATTAGTTGTCATGAATTAGTTACATTAGTCAGGTGGAATAGTCATTGGTCACCTCTCTTTGGTAGCTGATTACCTCATTTGACACAGTGATCATATCAAAAGACAAATATATCATGTCTGATCCTGGGATAACTGGAATCTGTGGTAAAGCTTTGGTACAAACCCATAAACATGCATAAAATCTGAGTGAGTAGAGATCTTGTGATTACCGAGATCACACTGATCACTGTGGTTAAGGAAATAATCAATAATCTGTTATGGGATACATTTTATAAATAGCCTTTCCAACTGCCATCAATAGTAGGCATCCAATCAACATTTTCTACATAATCAATAAGTCATCAGTCAGACAACTTTAAATAACAAATCAATGATATCAACAGGGATCAATAATGACCTCACTGTTACTGAGGGGTCAACACATGATGGAGCGATCCATAGTCATTAACAAGAAGGGTATGATGTCATACACATACCAAGTGTGTGCGTGTGTGTATTTTCTTTACACATATAACTGTATTGTATGTAACTATAGTAGCTGTTTATAATGTTATTTCTTACAGTTTTCATTTGTCTAAAGTCAAATTGAGATTTGAATTCTCCTCATTGTATAGAGAAATATAAACTATATCATATAAAGCTATACTGTAGCTATTTTGCATATTTTTAAATTTTCAAAAGGGAATAAAACTATCTTTGGTCATATTTATGGAAACAACTCCAGGTGGGCATTTCCCATAGCACTGGTTGAGTGACAACTAAGAGCTTAAAGGTCCACATATGTAACATTTAGGAGGATCTGTCATAGGTACGTTCTGAGTTTGGTGTGCTGCGCTGGACAGACTCACTGAGAATGACTTCAGTCACAACATAGCTACGCCCAAAGGCATACTCTGCGTTATCATCTATTTTACTCTAATTTACTAAATGAACATCATAATGTATGGAGACTTGAAACTAGAGATTGAGACCATAAGCATTTGAACAATTTGATTATATTTGTATATTTTGTACTTTTTTAAAATCTGAATTGGTAAACCCTAAAAAAATATATATAAGGGACATGAAGTTTTTGGAAGAACACAACTCTACTATAATCACAAATAACTCTAATGTTCTTTGGATCATATTCTGCAGAGTAAACTCTCCATTAACTGTCCCAGATCCTGTGATAAATATACATATACAGACCTCTAGTGTTTGATTAATGGTATTACACCAATTGGAGCCAGGAACAGTATTTTTCCCACATCTTCTTCGTAAACATAAAACCAGTTTCATATGTAATGTCAGCTCTTTCTGCCACAGTGATTAAGTAGTGGACAAATAAAACAGGGTCCAGCTCAAAATAAGCTTTTCTTAGTAGCAGCTCAAGAGTGACAGGAAAGAGGGGGGAGAGAGAGGAGATGACATGCAAGGGCCACAGGTTGAGCCGGTTTAAGTGTTTTGCACATGGAGGACACACTCTACCAGATGAGCTACCAGGGAACCTCTTTTAGGTTCATTCTTGACCTTGGAAACAGCATCTTTTAAAAAAAATACTCAGATTACTTTATGTTTTCGAAGGTTTTAACCACATCTTGTGGTCCTGAAAGTTAATGCTGGTTCTGATAGAAAGGTGTCAGAACAGACCAGTCAGGGTGCCCAGGTGGTCATAATGTTATGGCTGATCGGTGTAGCTCTACTAAGCTTTCTATCCCTGACTGGCTGACCATCTTAACCTCCTCCCCGTTTTCAAAGCCTCCTGCCAAAATAATAGTCTTCTCTGTTGTTCCCACTGCACTTGAGGTATTTTCTGTGGTCGATGGCTGCGTCAACAATCCCACGTTCAGATGCACTGGAGAGACCATTAGGGATGTAGACACTTTCTGGCACATATTTACTGCATTAAAGACAAGAGCGCTGATCACTGCTAACATAGAACTGACATTCTTGTTCAACATTCTCCATACTCATCTCAATGCATGACCAATGGACATATTCTCAGAGTAGCCTACACCAAGTCTGTTTTTCCAGCACATTCAAAATTGCCACTGTAATGCTGAAGGAACTTCTCTTTCAACTTAATGGAGTTGTTCATGGCTGTGCCCACCACAAAGGAGTAGGGGTCAGTTGCAGGGAGGTTTGAGGAGTGGTGGAATTTTCCTCTCTGCTGCTCTTAACTAGAAACATGTTGTTCGGAAGCGTCTGCTAACTCAGGATCCCAGTTCTACAGCTCTCTCTCTCTTTAGTTCTCTCTTTTTTTTTGAAGAACCAGTGATGGTGGAATTTTGGCCAATGTTCTCCAGTGCAAATGTTGTGACTGGAAGCATGACCAGTTTTAGTAGCTAACCAAGCAAAAAAAAAACAGTCGTACACTGTATACACAATCAAATAAACCTGATACTGCCATGAACTTAAAAAACAAAACAGTCGTGCGATATATATGTTTGTTTGTTTTTTTAAAATACATATGTCATACACACTCCCTTTTTAAGAGTATTAAACATATTCATTGCACATGCCAGACACATGCAGTACTATGGTCAATCTCAGTGTTTTACTATTATATATGATAACAATTGTAATTTGTAAAGTAACTAGTAACTAAACCTGTCAGAGAGTTGTGGAATATAAAGTACATTTCCTACTGTAATATAGTGAAGTAGAAGTATGAAGCAGCAAAATACAGAAATACTCAAACAAAGCATGAGGACCAGGAATTTGTACTTAAGTACAACCAGATTCCAAAAATATAGGGATTGGAATTGAGAACTGGCTCCAGTTGACATCCGGTTCCAAATTGTCCGATCGATCAGAATTGTATGTCACTGTGTTCAGACTCTAATAATAAATAATAAAACAGTTGTGCTGATGCTGCAAACCTGAGCAGGCTTATTTTTCTCCCCACAGAAAATCAATCAGGAATCAATAAGAGAATTGACAAGGAATAGGAGCGTTAAGCACAATAAATAGTGGTATGGGTATCAATAAAACCGTATAAATTCCCATCCATTCAAAAATAATTGGTGCTGCTGTGGAAAATATAAATAAAGACAGAATACATCACATTCATAGTATATTATTTAATAAACCTGGAAAGGATCCTAATAATGTTGGACACTATAGACCCATTGCCCTAACATCCCACCTATGTAAGTGAATGAAGAAGATATAAGTTAGAATTACTTCCTTGAACACACAGGGTTATTGGCAACATACCAAAGTAGTTTCAGAAAGGGCCGTTCTACAATGGATGCTGTTGTAAAAGTAAGCAATGAGATAGACAAAACGTTTAAAATTAAAGAATTAATAAAAATTGTGTTCTTTGATATTGAAATGGCTTAGGCCATGTGGAGGGAAGGGTTATTAATTACATTGAATAAGATAGGAATTAGAGGTAAGTTATATAATTGCGTCTTAGATTTTCTATCAGAAAGACAATTTACAGTTAAAGTGGGATAAAAATGTCTGAGGAGTCTAAAGTTCCTAATGGAATTCCACAAGTAAGTGTTATTAGTCCAGTTTTATCTAATGTTATGATTCACGATATTTTTATGAATCTGGACAGAAGGACTGGCTCAGCTCTGTATGCAGATGATGGGGCCATCTAGGCAAGAGGACAATAAGAAGCAATACTCTCCAAGTAAGTTTTGTCATGTTATTTACCAGGAAGAATGGTAAATGGACCTGTACTTGTTTAGCGCCTTTCTAGTCTTCCAATCACTCAAAGCGCTTTTACACTACATGCCCTTTCACACACATTCACACAGTGAAGGCAAAGAACAGAAAAGAAACTAACTCATTCACATTCATACACCAATGCACAACATCGGGAGTAATTTAGGGTTCAGTATCTTGCTCAAGAATACTTCAACATACGGCAGGGAGGAGCCAGGGATCAAACCAACAACCTTTCAATTAGTGAATGACCCGCTCTCCCTTTGAGCTACAGCCACCCCAAGAAAAGGATAGACAAACAGAACCTGAAGTTATATGGCCACAATATGGAAAAAGTAGGTAATCCTAAATATCTGGGTATTAGACTAAAAGGGTATGTAGAAAAGGTGGAATCAATGCAATGAGATCAACACCAACAAAGGCAATTCAGGTTGAGTTAGGAGAAGAGCCCTCAGACCTAAGAAGAGATAAACTCATACTTACATACTGGAGTCATCTATGTGGCTGTGGTAATGAAAACCCTGCCAATAGTGTAATTAAGGAATAGTATATATATATAATTATTTTCAATTATTTTCAAGGTAATGGTTTTGGCTGGGTAACAAAGGCTAAATCAGAGTTAGAGAATATCTGTTTTAACTCCCCTACTCCTATGAGAAATATCTCTATTTGTTTCCAAAATCTGAGCTAGATTTAAATATAATGTAATTAAAAAGAGAATGGGAAGAGAGTGGGAAAGGACACCTGGCAAGTCAGTACATAAGAAGCAAATATTACAGTTATTTTGATATTTATACAGACAGGTCTAAAGATGAAGAAGATAGGGTAGGCATAGGGCCATACACCAATTAGCCATTACATTATGACCCGCTGGGTAACCTGGTGGTCATAATGTATTATGCATTATTTAATGATGATACTCTTACTTGTAAAAAGTACATTATCTGTACTAGATACTCTTTCAGCTGAGTACCTGCTAAATATACACCAATTAGCAATAACATTCTAACAACCTGGGCATCCTGGTGGTCA
>NW_023339696.1:4106127-4107965 GCF_004916995.1 Morone saxatilis
GCCCCATACCAACAAACTGTGAAGCACTGTGTGTTCTGAAATCTTTCTATCAGAACCAGCATTAACTTTTTCATAATTTGAGCTACAGTAGCTCGTCTGCTGGGCGACCACTAACTGGTGAAGTGAATAACACTGGATTTATACTGGTTATCATGGCTCCTGTCAGTAGGTGGGATATATTAGGCAGCAAGTGAACAAGCTGATGTGTGAGAAGCAGAAAAATGGTCAGCGTGAGGATTTGAGCGACTTTGACAACGGCCACATTGTGATGGCTAGACGACTGGGTCAGAGCATCTCCAAAACTGCAGCTCTTGTTGGGTGCTTCCGGTCTGCAGTGGTCAGTACCTATCAAAAGTGCTCCAAGAAAGGAAAAGAGGTGAACCGGAGACAGGGTCTCCAAGTCTCATTGATGCAAGTGGGGATAAAAGGCTGGCCCGTGTAGGCCGATCCAACAGACGAGCTACTGTAGCTCAAACTGCTGAAACAGTTAATGCTGGTTCTGATAACAGTGCATGCAGGTTGTCTGTGTAGCCCTGCTTAGCTGCAGACCAGTCAGGGTGACCATGTGCCTTCCACTGTTGAGTGGACAGCAATGGAGA
Organism: Morone saxatilis; assembly: GCF_004916995.1. NCBI lineage: Eukaryota > Metazoa > Chordata > Actinopteri > Moronidae > Morone > Morone saxatilis. The sequence continues at coordinate 4,106,727 of NW_023339696.1, forward strand.
AGGTGCCTGCATGTTTTCTTTTACATCTTGTGGGTGGCCGCGTGCATGTATGTTGCTTACCTGGGGAACACATGGCATCTTTCATCTTTCATCTTTTATGGATACAGTATTTCCAGATTGCAGTGGCCTCTCTCAGCAAGATAATGCACTGTGCCACAAAGCAGAAAAGGTCAGGGCTGTTTTGGCAGCAAAATGGGGACCAATATTAGGGAAGTGGTCATAATGTTATGGCTGATCAGTGTATTATTGGTTTCAGGATTTATTTAATTTCATTTTATTAATATGTTTCATACTAACATTGCATAAAATTATTGAAAGTTTTTTGTTGATAGGGACCAAAAACAAAACCTTGTTTAGATTGTCTGCTTATCGCAACAAAACCAGAATTTACCAGAGCTAAAATCCTATGAATGTTGGACATATGGCTAAATGCTGGTCTGTCTTTGGTCCTAAGAAAGTGAGTTGATTGAGTCCTCATTCATGTTCCAGTTTCCTGAACTTGATCTCATGTTCGAGACAAGGCTGGATCATTTTAAGTAATATTTTCATGCTTACATTATACAATACATTATGTATTTTCTTAAATAGACATTAATACATAATCACAAATTATCAGGAGTCAGTGAGTTGCTAGGAATGTCATTGTCATTTTTGTTTTTGGCCAAAAAAGCATGCAAGTATTTACTTACAGACCATAACAACTGTTGAGGGAATGTGATTTGAGCTTTGTCTAAAAAATGAAAGCAGAAATTTCATGAAATGACATGTTTGTTGCAAATCTGGCCTTTATTACATCAGCCATATCATTTTAGAAAAAAATAAACTAATACTGATAAAAGCTTCATAAACAATCCTATAGGTGCAGTGATCACATAGAATATCAGCTGTAATTGTACAACTATCTTAGTATATATAACACCATTATTCCTGATTACAATAATTAATTGACAATGTACAGAGGTTTTATCACAATTGTTAAAAACCTGAACATCTTTATTTATGTGAAATACATTGTGATGTTGAACATTGTGATGATGTAGTGAGTCATTGTGAAAAAAGTAGAAAAATCAAAGTCCATTCAAAATTCAATATTCCCCATTATATTGAGTCAACTGACTTATGAGTATAATTAATGCAAGTAGGACAAATTGTATTCACCTTTAAATCTGTGTTACTCATGAAACAGGAACGTATTTGTTAATAGTTTGTCTTGAAAATAATCAATTCTGTGGTGTCAGA
>NW_023339696.1:4107977-4118697 GCF_004916995.1 Morone saxatilis
AAAATCAATACAGACCAGGATCTGGTGGCTGATGAATGACACCCCCTTGTAAATGTCTCTGAAAAGAGGAAGAATGTTTCTATGGAGGAACAACAGACAATGTTCAGCCTCTCTGACTTGAACCCAGAACTTAGGTCACACTTGACTTTAGTGGATCAATGATGTTTCTGCTCTCTTTCATAAAGAGTTTCCACATCTAGACTTTGATCTCTTCCTCCTCATCAGAAAAGGCCTGTGGTGATTTGCAGCTGTGGGAATGAGTAGGAGAGGGAGTGCTGTTGCTCATCCTCGTTCCCTTCGTGAAGGACCCTCCATAATGACGAGACAGCACGTCAGCTGCCCTCTGGAACCTTTCCGCCTCCATTGCGGGCTCTGCTCTCTGAGGAGACCCCATGCTCGCATCTGGCGTCCTCAGGGACCGCCTCTCCTCGTCTTGCTCTGTCCAGTTAGGGCTACAAGAGCGCCCCCTGTTGTTCATGTTCCTGCTGAATGACCCACTACCTGTAGAAGAGTTTGGTGAAGTCACGCCAGGGCTCTGCACAGGCGTCTCTGTCAGAGAGCTGTCCCCCTCTTCCTCTCCCTCCTCTTCCTCACCTGCTGCCTCGCTGTGATTGGACATCTGAAGACAGCTGGGGTTGTCAATCAAACTCAGTACCTCAGTCATTAGGGAAGGGCCAAGGTCTACTGTGAACGAGGTGAGGGAGTCTGATCGCGTCAGTGTGATGCCATCGCTGTCGGACAGAGACGTTTTCCGGACATTTCCTTCTGGGAACTGTCTGTCAAGGCGGGAGAGGCGGGGCAGAGTGACAAATCCAGACTGTAGGCCTGCAAACACACAGAAGAAGAACACACACAGAAGTCACTGAAATGAAAAAAGAAAATCAGCACCCTATGAGGACATACTGCCTATGGGGGTGGGAGATGTGACGTAGTGAGAAGACACTGTTCGTTTTACACCAATGGTGGCTCCCATAGAGGTTAGCGTAGAGTAGTATTTCTTCATTGAAAGAAGCACAAAGATTGGCACTGAAGGCTTTTCTTAATGGAAAAGATGTTTTCACTCTTCTCCTGACTGGCTTCTGTAAAAGTTACTATGTTATATGGTTCGTTGATCTGATTGGTTGAAGTTTGCTTGTGATAGACAGATGGCCAGTATTTTTTTGAAAGCGCCTGTCCTTTTCCAAACAGTGTCTGTGTTAGGTTGTTGTCAGGTTAATGTGTAGTTGTCACTGAATTTAAAGTTATGTTTTTACTCTATTTCAACCTGCTCACAGAGGGAGTAAATAATATGGGGCCTTGAAGTCTGAAGTATAATCTGTTAAATAACCTTCTAGCAATTCAACTCTTTCACCACAGGGTGGCAGTATGTAACAACCCAGTAACCCACTGCTGGAAAAAAAAGATTTTTGGCTCCTGGACAGATTTAATGTTACTAACTGTCAGACAGTAGAAAACAGGATGAGACGTAAGAAATATTGAGTAAAGAAGTCCAGTAAAGACCCGGATGAAGGCCACAAGCAGAAACACCTTGGTCTGAAAACAAACTAGTGTTGCTGAGGTTTTTACCTCTTAAACGTTTTCCCTTTCTCCGTGTACTTCGGAAGCTGGTGAAGCTGTGCCAGAAATATCTACTCTGCTTCCACAGTCCAATAAAGAGGGAGGGATGTTCAGCTGATAATGCTTTGATCATTTGTGAAGAATGAAAGAGGAATCATATCTAATTTAAATTAAAGGTTTATCTTTGTAATATTAGAATCTCAATGTTAAGCTTTTCATAATAGTTTATATCCAGTTGGTACGTACTGTAGTTTTGAAATACTGGCATTGATTTTGATTAGTGGTGGACCTGTAGTTACTTTCAAGACTAACAACATTTATAACAAACAACTAAGAGAATATGAAAAGATGGATGGAAATAATGACATGGATGACAAACTGAGAAACCCACTCATGACAAAAGGTTCTCATCATCCTTCACTGACTCTCAATATCATGTCCACATCACTCTGTTTGGGCAAATTCCTTCTGACTTGGGTAAGAAATCTGGAGAGAGAAAGGGGATTTCCAGTCCAGACTGTGCACGCTGCTGCCTGATAAGCTCCGATTGGTTAAAAGATATAATGAATGGTGTGTTTATGCTGTGCATTCAGGCAGTGACACACACACACACAGAGATGAGAGGAAATGCACACTAAGTATATTTCTTTCTCGCAAACCAGCTGTGTGTGTTTTTGTTTATAGACCTAATTGTGTACAGGTGTTGCCTAGGTGATTCCAGATGACTCAGAAGAAGCCAGATTGTTTGCTGGTTGTCTTGGAAGAATGTGGGAACGATGTTGAAAGGGAGAGGGCAACCTCACCCTCTCTGTTTGTGTGTTCGCTGACATTTATAGTCCTGTTTGCGCCAAGTCAGCTCAGCCACTCTTTATGCCGTTTGTTCTGCTGGAGAGTGAATTGAGAGAACTGCAACTGTAATATAAAATACCACCAGTGTTTTGTTGTTGACTAATGCCGTGCTGCTCTGCTACTCGGCTTTGGCCCATAACTACATCTTTGGTCATTCTGTCTGGGTTGCAGGAGCTTTTAGGAACTTTTTGCCTACATCAGACGCAAAATTTAAAGTGATGTTCTGCGCCTCGAACTAAAAATATTATTTTACCAAGTCTCATTGTTTTTTCAGAATAAATTATTTTGTATTAAAGGACCAGTGAGTTGGATTAAGTGGCATCTAGCGGTGAAGTTGGAGATCACAATTCTCTTCAACCTCCCCTTCCAAGCGCGAAAGAGAAACTATTTAACAAATTTCCCCCTGGGGATCAATAAAGTATTTCTGATTTCTGTGCTACTGTAGAAACATAGCGGTTCAACATGGCGGACTCCATGGAAGACGACCTGCATAAAAACGGCTCATTCTAAGGTAACAAAAACATAATGATTCCTGTATGCAGGTGATTATATAACAATGAAAACATACCTATAAATATTATATTCTATTTCTGCTGAAAGATTCTTCTAAACGTTACACACTGGACCTTTAACAGCAAGAACCCAGTTGTTTGAGGTATTTTGCTGAAGTTTACATGTTTTCCCATTGACTGTCCTGATTTTTATCCAAAATAAAAACTGTACATACTTTATATTACAGAACACATAGTGAATAATTCATTTACTATCTGTGACAATAGTTCAAGTGAGGTCAAAACTAACCTTTAATGCAAAACGAAGTGAGGACTACTCAAAAATGTCAAGCTGAAAGCTGAAGTAAATCAATCCTGGGTGTCAGTGGGAAAGCTTCCACCTGTGCTTTTTAAGTAACAATTACAAAATGTGCCATAAGCCTATCATCAGCATATGACATAATCCTGTTCATGTTGTTTGACCTTTTTCAGTCAACTGTGCAGCCTTACTGGCTGTAGATGCTGTTACACTCATAACACCATGCCTTATTGTTTACCTAATAAACCATTACAGTATGAGTATGATTTATGACTTTTCAAAGAATATTACATTTTCTCAGCTCACTTTTAATGAAGATGATCTTGCTGCTAAGATGCTTTATATAAATCCTGTCCCATGCTGGAAGTGATTATCTATATTATCTCACCATATGCACAGAGGGAGTCATCTGTGGAGCTGATGGAGCTGGGAAACAGCATCCTCTGCAGGCACCCATTAGGGGAGTCCATGTTCAGCTGTGGTAGGGAGATGGCATTCTTGATGATGGGTGAGATGTCCGGTGGTGGAGATGACAAGTCACGGGAGCCCCCTCGCGGCCGGGGCACAGAGGTCTTCCGCACATGCCGAAAGGTGCGTGTGAAGAACCCGGTCTTGGAGCTGTTTGCCGAGTCCGGACTTCCTGGCTCCCTGGTGCCCCCGTAGTTGCTTAGGAAGGAAGTGTCACCAAACACGTCCCCGCCACGGCCGACATGCATAGTATGTCGGAAGTCACCCAGCGGCGGGCTGATCATGTCCACGGAGAGCTCGCTCTTGAAACGACGTTTCCCCTGAGAGCCAGACACAAGGCCCTTAATCCCTGGCAGTTTTCCCAGACTCATGGTGGCAGAAAAGTTGTTGATTTCCCTTTAATTCGAATGAGTGTGTCTGAGCTCTGATTACATGTCAGTCAAGTTTAAATTCCGGTTTAGGGTCCACTGTAAAACCAGAGAGAGAAAAAAATAAATTAAATGCCGGCAGAGTGAGAACAGAAAACACAAATATGTGGTTGTTCAGTCGGCAGAGAATGTGTGTATAATCCATTCTCCACACGGCCAGAGCCAACTATTCATCCACTGTCGGCCCACGGTTTCCCTTTTGGACCTACACTGAAAGATGCAAGTATTGCTGCAGAGTCAGTCAAGCCCCCGTCTACATCTCCTCTTTCTCTCTCTCTCTTTCATGTACAGCTATTACTGCACGTCTGTCCAGAATGACCAAACGCTCAGCTCACTTCTCCTGCACAACAGCGGCTTTCAGTCATGACAAAATAACAGAGAAGATGAAATACAAGGTCATACTTCGTTTCCTCTGGTTACCACAGCTTATGTGGTTCGAGAGTTTGGGGCTGGCTGGATCCTGATTCAGATTTGGTTCAGGGAATGACAGTTTAGAAATACCAAAGTCCTGCCGCAACTGCAAATACACTGAGATGTGATTTCAGCCAAACAACTCAGCTGGTCTGTGTGACACAAAAGTACAGAAACAGACTGATGTTTACACTGTGTTCACTTAATTTTATATATATACTTGGAGAACTGTCTTGTTGTCAGTCTCAACTTACGTTTTGCTTGCAACACTAAGAGGATAACCTCACCAGGAAGCCTCGTAAAACCAAAGTATTTTTAATTTGTCTTTCACCCTAACCCAGTAAAAGAAGCTTTTAAGTAGCAGGTAGGAAGAATTTTAAAGACAAAGTGAGACTGGACACCGGCATCCTTGACCAAACTTGTAAATAACTCAAAATGTCATTGGATTGAGGCACTTTATAGACTCATTTCCACCTTACTGTGGCGCCCCTTCTCAATATTATTTAGGTTTCAGGTAAGCCTACAAGGATTAGTGCCCGAGTTTATGTCTGAGGTGTTACTCAGTTCTCTGTGGTTTTTAACCTTACACACCCACTACACTACGACACGTAGCACTTTAGCATCCACTCACGCTCATCCTTTCTTTTACTGATTAGGGTTGTACATTTCTCCTTTTAGCTTCAATTAACTGAAATTAAATTCCTTCTCTTTTCAAGAAAGTAATTCATAAAACACAATTAAAGGTCAAAACAGTGTCTCCATTCTGTTGCTTACTGGCACTGACTCCTTTTCGCTTGTGTATTTCATCAGTTTTTCTGCGCTTGTCTTGCTCAAACTCCAAGCAGAGAGAGCGGGGGAGTCCACTGCCATGCACCGTCTCCCACTAAAGAGGTTTATCCATGTGTGGCACCACACCGTCCATGGGACATCCTGTCAACAGGCCTGTGACCCCTCTTCTTTTTTCTTCGGTTCCCTGGTCCCTCTGTACCCGAGACGCCAGACCTTTGAGAGGTTATCAGAGCAAAGGAAGAAGGAGGGTGACGCTGTCTTGAAAAGGGCAATAAAGTAAGGTGGCGTAATCCAGCAACTGTTTTGTCTGCATCATCCTGGAAGAAAGATAAGACTCCTGCAGGATTGTCCATGCACTGGATTAGCTGCTAATCCTTTCTGTCTTCCCTCCCTCTCCAACTCCCTCACTTGCTCTCTGCCTTCTTCAATCCACTTAGTCCTCCAATGGTGTCTGGGTAGGGGGGCTTCTGTGTTCTCATTCAGTTCACTTAAGGCCAGCAAAGAGAACAGACAGGGAGAAAAGAAGAGAGATGTTAGTTACACACTACACCAAAGACTAAAGCAGGAGCATTCAGGCGCACATAAATGTGTCAGGCAACTCAAACTTTGGCTCGGCTGGTGCTGGGAATGTCTTTCTCTCTCTCCATTGCCTGTGGAGTCTGCAGGTTCTCAAGGATTTCTGCAGAACCAGAAAATCTGAGCTCACCGGGAACTCTGTGTCTTTGAGTCTTTTGTGTACGACTCTGTGAACGATGAATATTAATTTCGGCACAAGCACTTTCAATTATTCTCTCCTGAGTCAACAGCACTTTTCTACAGTTATAAGGTTTATAATCATATTCATTTAAGCATTAAAACCATTAGGACATTAGTCAATCCACAATCTTAAACTATTACTATTTTGACTATCGATTATTTATGTAAGTTGTCCATTGAGGACAAACATTTGCATTTGCTGCTTTTCTCTGGTTTTTATTCTCTTTTAGACAGCTGGTTGGACAGAAAATGCTATTTCAAGACGCACACCACCTGGGACTGAGAAATTGTGCTTGGCATTCTTCATATTTTATAGACTAAACAATGAATTAGTAAATCCAAAAAATAACAATTAATTGGTGAAGATCATTAGTTGCAGTTTATATAAGTTGTTCTATGGAAATATATATACACACACATTTATTTTATTTATTTAGGGTATTTGTTTGCCTTTATTAAATAGGACAGCTCAAGATTGACAGGAAAGGGGAGAGAGAGGGGGGATGACACACGGCATACAGCCTCAAACCCACGGCCATTTCAGCAAGGAGTTTTGGTATATACAGGCCTAGCTCCACCAGTTGAGCCAGCAGGGAGCCCCGTACTGATGTTCCTGATGTGATGTTTATGTTAGAGGGAATCATTGCAGTTGTTTACATTAAACATGATGTGATGTGACATAAAAACAAAAAGCCTTGTCTGCACACAGACACAACATTGATACTATAAACCCACTTCTCCAGAGATTTTTCCCACAACCTCCAAAGGCCCTGTGTATCTGTTTTTCCTGGACACACTCTGAGCACCGTCTTCCTGTCTCCTGGAGAAATGACTCTAGGGCAAAGGGAGCACTGATAAGCTCCAAACACGTGACCTCTCCAAACTGCAGCCAGCATTGGATTAATGTCACCGGAGTCACTAGCCAGTGCTGCTGCCAGGCCAATCTGGGCATGTGATATAACAAATTGAGCAAGGTGATGGTGCCACTCTTTCTGGGCACTGCTCTGGGCTAAGATTACCTTCCCTAAATCTTAAAGTAATCCCAGTTGTTCAACATGACAAATGTTCAGGGGCGGCCATCACAGACAGCATTCAGTGCCTGCAACCTAAACATGGGAGAGGAAGGGATGATATGATGGAAGTACAGGTGTGACAGAAGACAAATTTGTAGGGTGACCATTCATAAAGAGGAGATGGGGAGGTAGGATGGATTTTAGCTGTTGCCTGATCCCACAGCTCAGTAACATTAGCTTAAAGGAGCGATTAGGGCCTATGGGGCACGAGAAGGTGAGAGGCAGATAACCGAGACAAACATCCACTGTCCCAGATTGATGAATACCTTTAAATACAATTTCCGTCCCTAAATCCCTAACCAGCAGGGCTTTTTTCTCTTTCTTCCCTCAGTAATTTTGGTGCTGCTTTTCAGTCATCGGATGCCTAATTTAACAAGTTTTCTCCTACTTTTATAGACGGCAATTTATCCTACCCCCGTATCATGCTTTTATAAGGTTTCCTTCTTCCTTCATGGCTTTGTGAGCAGTAAACGCAGCTCAACTCAGGTCTCCTCACGTATAATAAAGTGTAATACCAGCACAGAAATTCACTTTAGGAACTATATTCAGAAAATCAACCTCATTAGGGACACACAGAAAGACATTTAGATCTACTAAACATGTTATTTAATCCAAAATTGTACCTGCAGGCATCCATAAACAAGCCTGTTTTGCATGAGCTGCCTGACTGATTGCAGAGACAGAGACAGGGGAAGGGGGGTTGGAAAGTGTAATGGGAACAGCGTGCAATGAGGAGAGCAGACCGGACGCCATCTATTACGGCCATCAAATAATGGACCTGAGAACGCTGATGAGAAACACATTTTTACCTCCCGCCTTTATGTGCTTTTTCCCCAAGACTTCTATTTTAGCATCCTCCTTCAATAAATCTTGCGGTCTTTTATCTCTGTTTTTCCCTTTGTCACAAACACACACTGTCAAACATGCTTCCCTTCTCTGTCACGCTCCCATCTGCAAGCAGATTTACTGAGTTAGTCAAACATCTGGTACCACAGAGCCACAAACTGCAGAAAAGTGCTCTGATGAGATTTGATGGGCCCTTCAATCACAGTGGCTCAGAGAGAGAGTCATCTGTGCACTCGTACATGGACTTAAACACACACACACACACACACTCAGGGCTGTGTCGCAGTGGGTCAGACCTGAGGTTGCTTCCTCCACTGGACCGGGGAGCCACGGTCCTTTTACGGCACAGCACCAGCAAACTGTGGTTGAGGTCAGAACACCCTGACCATTACGCATGGCTCCAAAATACAACATGCACTCAGTTTATAGGATCTACTGCTGCAACGTGGCAATACTCCCCGAGGACTGCCAGGTCCTTATGGTGAGGGTGTCTCGTATGTTTGATTGCAGTAATAGCTAACTGTGATGATGTATAAATGTGATTATATCTGTATGTATGAACCCTGTGATAACATGGGTTCAAGATGATGGTGTCAGACTGTGAACAGAGATATGTGTGATGTGACGTATCTGAGCACTGTGACTTAAAATAAATAAACTTCCTGTTAACCCCCACGGACACTTTCCTTAATCTACTACCAAGTCAACAAAATATCTCACAAGAACTGAGATAAGAATTTACTGCACATTAGACCTCTTCAACTGTAGTTCATTGACTTCTTTTTCAGCGCACAAAGATTTCAAAGAAAACAACAGCAGGTTAGGCAACCAAATCAATCTTTATGGTCAGGTTTAACCCATGCCATCATTCACTGCTTTCATGAATTCTTTTTATTATACAGGGGAAATGAGGCCAAGCAAAAGAGAAGCGCAAACAAATCTCATTCTATTTCAATAGCCACGCTGAACAAAGAGCATAAGGAAATGTTGCCTCTCCAAACTTCCACATAGCAAACACAAACAGAGAGGCACAGTTAAAGTGGCCGTCTTGTTTAAAAAGTCTGTTTAATTGATGTGGGGCAGGGTAAACTCAATGACCGTGGCCATTTCCACCTTGAGTGCTCACTCCATCACTGTAGATTTTCTCTTATTTTTAAATCTTCATCTCTTGACAAACATATTTTCCATCTACCTTCATGTAATGATATAAAACCTGCATTTGTAACCACAGAGTAAACCCATTATTATGCACATATATATTTAGTTTAGAGTTCTTGTTCTTGCTCGTTGTTCTCCAGTGTTCACGAAAGACCTACACTGCTGCAGAGAGTCTTGAAGATGTTTGGATATTTGAAGTCTCTCTAACCATGACGCCTCTTCCCTGACAGGCTGCCAACCCACTGATCTGAGATCTGGCACAACTGTAGGACAGTTGTTCTGTAGTTCCACTGGAGGAGCACAGTGACTAATTGATTTTGATCGTTTCCACCAAACACAGTCTCACCACCTCAGTTAGGATCAAGCTGCAGTTCACGGCACTCTGTGGATTGTAACACTGTGTGAAGTCATATGACAGTCAATACAGGGCTTCATATTTCAATAAAAAAAAAAGTAAAAAAAATATGAAGTAAAAACACAAACCCCCACTGAACTAATGTGGATGATGCTGAAGAAGAGGGTGTACAGAGGGTGGAGGGTATAATGTATATTGTATAATGTAAGCATAAAAAAGGACTTCACAGCAACTTGGATGGTTGGATGCCAAGTTGCAGCATTTGGAAAATCTGCTCATTTATAAAGATGAAGATTGTTTTCTTTTTTTTCAGGATTTTCGAGACTCTTGATATTTTACTTTTTTTACAGAATAATGATGCAGTCTCTGGGCACATTATTTGACCTCTTTGGAGCTTGTAAATGCTGCTAATTAGCATTCAGGCAGGTTTTCCTCATCAATAAAGTAGTGATTATAACTTCAATCAAGTCTTTCCATTGTTTAGTGAATAGATTAAATACCCAAAAGAAACATGAACTCTCCATTTAACCAACTGACAACACAGTGATGTTACTCCTTTCTTCAGCAAGTGCACAGTATGTGCTTGCAGATTCATAAACTGTATGGTGTCCGTCAGACTCACGTGGGCATAGTGCAAAACGACACTTTCCCACTCTCCTGCTGTGACCATTAACTATTTCCAGTACACGTTACACAACAAACATCAGACATTTGCCGTTTTTCTGAATAATCTTACCTTAAAGTAAAGTCAGAGCGCAGTCCCTTTGCGAGCAGAAAACTTCACCGCCTCTTGTCTCTGTCATCCTCCTCGGTTTGCGGTCTGCACCGTTTCCGCTGGGCATGAACTGCGAGTCAGTGCGACGCAGCGGATCTGTGCTGCTGCTGAGTGGACTGGAAGGAGATGGAGAGGAAGAGGAGCATCGGGGGGCGGGGGGGGAGAGGAGGTGGCTGGACTCCAGAAGCGTAACTCCTGTAACTTTTATAAAAAAAAAAAATAATAATTTGTTATAGTTGGTGAAACTTTCACTATATCCTGACAGTAGAACATGAGACAGATCATCTGTGAAAAAATCCAAACCAATCAGAGCCAAGGAAGACAGTTGGTTGAATCAACTATGTTCAAGCTACCAGACAAAGCATCTGTCTATCTTTCTCAGCTCTGATTGGCTTTTTTTTTTTTTTTTTAGCCTGACTTCTTCACAGATTATCTGTCTCCTGTA
>NW_023339696.1:4118804-4119164 GCF_004916995.1 Morone saxatilis
TGTGTGTGTGTGTGTGTCCCATCCTTTACTGGTCAGAATTCTCTGTTTACCTTTTAAGGTTCCTAAAAGATCGGTGGGGGCTGTGATTTTCCACAAGCATGAGGTCATGTAAACTTTCACTTTGAGCAGAGCAATGAAAGCACATGTAAAAGAGAGGAAAAATACAAAGAACATAGAACATACACACATAGAACAACAGAAGTACAACAACATGTTAATCAAAGGAGTCAATGTGATGAAGACGTGGCTGAAGGCTGCAATAATAAACTAATGTGACTCTTCCCACACTGTCCTGTCAGTGTGTGCTTTTGCTTCTGGCTAAATATGGGATTATTCCCCCTACGTGTGTGTGTGTGTGTG
>NW_023339696.1:4119202-4135803 GCF_004916995.1 Morone saxatilis
AGAAAGAGACAGAGAGAGAGGAACCTCCTAATGCTTGAAATTATCAGGCCTTAACCTTGGATCCTCTCTGTCTGGCATTGCCTTAGACAAATGTTTGACACATAAACCAACTTCAAATTAGGAATAGGCTGCAATAACTTGGATATTTAATCAAAAGTTTAAGATGAGATATGGAGCAAACCTAATGAATCACACACACACACAGATATTATCCCTGACCTTTGCTCAGCTCTGTAAACATGATCTCTTAAGAGTTCCCACGAGTGCCATCAACCTTTCTTCTTTCTGTGACACTTCTTCCTCTCACTCACCACCAACTTTTTAGCTGGGCATGCAACAATAGTATGTGTGTGAGAGAGAGTGTGTATGCATGTGTGTACTGCAGGATAAGACATTTCAAAGGGCATTTCATCTGATTTTCAGAGGCATTTTTAGAGTATTACCACTGATGATGCACATCTTTGTGGAGAGCTCACAGCAGTCTATCTCCTACCCTTCACACATTTATGAATGATGTTGGTTATTTGGTTAAATTGAAATCTATTTGCTACCTTGAAATTAATATCCCGAGATGTGTGGGAGAACTTGGAAACACGGGAAACGCTGAATTGACTAACGGGTGTGATAAAAGAGAGAGATAAGGGAGCAGGGTGGACACAGGAGAGAAGGGGTGAGGAGAAAAGGCTGTCAGCTCTGAGTAAAGGGGGAAAGGGAGGTGATTGAAGAGAAGGAGATGTGAATGGAGGTGGGGTGGACCTTGAGAACAGACATGAGAAATGGTGGGATCATCTTCACTGAGAATCTGGGAGGGCGAGCAGCTCCTGTTGACAACAGCTGCAAAGTATCAGACGCTTTCTGATGAGCAGTAAATGTGAGGGCGAGGAAAAGAAAACCAGAAGACCAAAGGAGTGATAAAAGAGAGAGCAATGACAGGGAACCCGACACCCTAAACTATTATGTTGAAAATGTTGCTGTCTCTGTAAAGAATTGTGACATTTTCTTTATTTATACATTGAGGTTCAACAGATCAAACTTGGATAAAAGAGCACAAACTGACCTGAAGCTCATGGGCAGGAGGAAAGAGACGGAGGTAGGGAGGAAGGAGTGCTAGTCTAACAGGATGAGAAAACATTTTTCTTCACAGGAAATGACTTACTCACAATCAGAGAGGCAGCCAAGAAACTTCAACTCTTCTCAGACGCTGAAACTCATTTAGTATTCAGCAGTTCATTGCTGTCACTCAGACAATCGATTCATCCAGTAAAAAGACATTTGAACAGGTATGAGTAAGTGTAAGGGGGATTCCACTTCACCCAGAGCGTCACTCTGCATTGTGGGTGTCCGTCAGTCTGGATGAATTTTTTTTTGTATTTATTTTGTGACTCTGGCTCCTGCTCTGGAGAACAGATCCAGGTTATACCCCTGTTCTCATAAAACCCAGATGTGCATTTGGAGAACATTGTTGAAGTTGAAGTTGAAGTGTGTGTGCGAGGGTGATGAGGTTGATATATGGAGGGCTGGGTTAAGGGGTACATGAAAGAAGTCGACTCCTGTGTCTTTGTTTGGATTCTGCTCCTGTTTCCGTGGATTCTGACCCACCAGGAAGCTGAGTGTTGGCCCAGAGACAATAGAGCATTGTGATGTCAGTCCTGCTCTACTGCTTTCTAGGCTTAAAAAAAACAGGCAATGAACAGACAGACACATACTGAAATACTTAGTTCTGACCGTCCCTGAACAGAAACTGTTCACCTTTGTATCTCGAAACCTGGTCTAAATTTAGAAGTCAGATATTTTTTAGAAAAGGTCAAGAATAGAACATGGCACCTCAACAGCCCTGCACAGTGGTTAGTCCTTTTTGACTATTTCTCAGGAAGTCAGCCTCCACAAGAGCATCTCAAACCATTCCTGCAACATACTGTAATCCACTTCAAAGCAATTGATGTTGAGTATGTTAAAATGTTTACTAAATATATGTGCATGAGGATAGGTTTACTGGGTGGTTTCAGTTAATTGTGATAGAATACCATAAAGTTAACTTGAATATATATAATGTTTTTCAGGAGTTGAAAATCGTGTCATTGTTATAAAACTGAAAAATGAAGAAAATGGAAAATCCCCCCAACCCCCAAACAATCATATGTTTCAATATATTCATTTTTTTGCAATACATTATAATTAGTGATTATAAGAGATTGTCTGGAGCATACTGAACATATGGAACAATGGGAATCCAATTTGACTACAGGTGCGGTCCTCCGCAAAGAAGAGAGCTTTAAACCTACCAGAGCCACTTTTTAAGCCTAGGGAGCTGAGGATTACCCATTAAACACCATTGGCAGGGTTTGCAGTTGGGAAGCTGTTGAGGGATCATGCATTTGTCTCTGAAAAGAAGAGTACCTAATCTGGAGATTAATAATGAGATAATGGCCGCCATTTTAATTTGAGTGTTTTAATTCTGTGTTTAAAATGTATGCACAATATAGTGTCTTCAGAAAGTTGGAAAAAAAAGCAGCAGCAGTAGCACCCATGGTATGTAGGCCACACTACTTTCTGCTTACAATCCCACATTAATGCATCACATTGTATTGATGCAAAACTATAGTTGTTGGACACTAAACCTGTGTCCAAAATTTAAGTCTAAAATCAAAATTTCACTATATATTTAACTACTGAGTGTCTATTATACAGTGAATGAATCGGGTGATGATTTCAGATCCAGCATTATAGTTACTCAGATAGCTCAGATCAGAAGGCTATAACAACCTTCTGACCCTCAGTCTCACTTTCTAACCACGCTTTCCATAATGATGTACATATGGGTTTTTTGCAGGTATATTTTATCATGTTATTCCTATTACTCATCCTTGAGCAGAGGCTCTTAACCACTGTGTGAACCACCCCCATAAGGGTGCCAGACAGTGTTAAGGGGTCACTATAGTGATGTGAAAGTCTTCTACTCATATTTTTCAGCGATCAGTTTGACTTTTCTCAAACGCAGACCACAGTGAACAGCTAGGAGCCAAGAGAAGGACTCTGCAAGGCGTACTCCCTCGTCCCTGTAGGCAGATGACGGTGTCTGGGAGAGCTGGAGAGCATTGAAACCAGCCATTGTACTTCCAGACGTACTGTATTCATGGTTAGAGTGTGCACACAGACGCTGATACAGCTGGAGATGAACAGAGACCAGATATTGTCAGGGGTTTATTAGGAAACTAAATGGCTTCCTGTATTCTCGCATCTCAGTGCTATTGTTGATATCTGTCTCTGTTAGATGACCCTGAAAATATTCTGTTTGTGCGATTACAGACAAGCATTGTTGTGTGGAGCTTGAAATAGAACATAAGCGTCTTAACCACACTGCCACTCTCTCGCTTTATTGTTATCATTCCCAGGAGGTTTTCTTCCTGGTGTTTGTTTTGTTGATGTCAGTTAAAAAGGGAATCCCTAAAACCAGGGAAATGTGATCCAGCAGACGGTGAGGCATGCTGAGAACAGTGATCCCTGGACGTCATCTCCAAGCTGGTCCGTTTAGGCATCATACATAAGTGCAAAAAGAAGCAGGAGCATTACACCCACTTACAATCCAATACGTGTATAAATACACACACATAAATACTCAGACAGACGTACGGACTGTTGATGCCAAAAGTGTAGCGCTTGTCGTGACTGCTCTATTACTATATGTTACCCTGTTCCTGTTCTGAGGCAACTTTTAGCATGTGGTTAGCAATAGTTGCATTTTTAAAACTGTTTGTGTATCTGGAAAATTGATGTGCAGTGGTTGTTAAAGTTGTCTATGTCTGCAGTTCAAATGTGTGGTGGAACTCAGATTTAGACAGCTATGTAACACCCTGTAATTCAAACGTCAACTCAAACCTCACTGGCTCGGAAAGGAGAGTGACAGGAAGGGGAGCGGGCCGACGCGTTAGATTTCACTGGCACCGCGAAGCCATGCCTGTGTGTGTGCACATTTGTCTGCGAGCATGTAGAAAAAGACACTCTAGGCAGTATAATGAGTGGATCAACAGGCATTTCGTAGGTCATACTCAGGTTTACATAGGTTTGTCATAGTGTAGAAAAATGGGCAACTACTATGGAGCTGAGGGAGGGTTACTCTGGCATCTGGGCTAAAATGGCTTTTTTACTTGCACACAAGTACACAATACAACAAGTTTTCCATCAGAAAAGTACAGAAATCTGTCTGAGAGGTGATAAAGACATGAGTACAACAGGTTTAAAGGGTTAGGAGTAACTGTTTCACCACCCATTGCTGATTGAAAAACAGAATTCCAAAAGATAAGATAGATTGGATAAAGACTGGCATGACCAAAACATATTTCCTAGGTAGACTGGTGGATACTGACATCCAGGGCACGTTGGGCAACATTAGCATATAATATATATTATGTAATAATTATTTACCATTGAAATAATGGTAAAATGCCTTTTTGTAGTTTCATAGTTTAGATTTTTACTTCACACAACTCTATAAAGCACTATCTGGTTTAAAACAGAAAAAGTGATTGTATTATGCAGTCCTAGCTCTAAACCAAAGACATTCCGCAACTTCTTTCATTATAAGGGCTATGGCCAAGAGATAGATGCGTTAAAAACTTATGTAAATGTATGTGCACTTGCTCTTTGATTGTGTCCTGATTGAAAGATGACTTGTCCGAGTTTGTCCAGATGAGGATCTGTGAGGTTGGACTTCAGCCACATCGTCTCCATGTGAGAAAAACAAAAATTATTCATAAATTACATTATTAGAAATCATAAATTAGTTTTTCATGTTTATTCAATGACAAATAAATACTCCCAAAAAGTGGCCTCTGGTTTAAATCTTTCAATATTATTGTCCCACTCATTGTTTGTCCAAGCTTTTTGTTTGCTTCAATAAGAATTCCTTCCTTCACTCTGACCCCCTGGTGTTATTGATGTTGATTCCATGTTAAACAGGAAATTGCATGGTAATACTCTGGGATGTTTACAAGATCTCATTAAGCTATACTGGTGCTGCCATATATGACAGAGCTGAGAATAAGAGGACACTTTAACTGCATAGACCTCAAGTGGCTTTCTTGGTCAAATTTATCAACGCAGCACTGTGCCCTTATATATCTTCCTCTTTACAAGCGGAGAGTAGAAACACGTATGTTTCACTAGTGTCAATTATTCATTTCTCACTTATAATGTCACTTCTGCACCATCAGCCTGATCAATAGTGAAAGCTAGTGTCACATAATGCTGCCTACGAAGTGAGCATAAATCACATGTCAAGATTCAAATCTGGCTCAATTACTCATGCCCCCATCCCTCTCTTTCTCGGCCTCTGTTTTCCAAAAAAAAAAAGCCAGAAAAGACACATTCTTCAAAGACACAAAGGGGCAATTCTGTGCAGCCGTCGGGCTTGAGTCATAGATGGAGCGACGGGGGTCAGCTGCTGGGTGAAGAGCTGGGCCTGTTGTGTTCTGGGCAGGATCAGAGTGGAACAAACATAGAAATGAAACACACAGACACTGGTGCTGTTTAAAGGTCTGGTGTGTAATGTTTAGGAGGATCTATTGACAGAAAAGCAAAAGAATATCCATACGTTTTCAGTAGTGCATAAAGACTTTAAAGAATGAACCGTTACATTTTTATTATCTTATAATGAGCCACGGAAGCCGCCATGTTGCTACAGTAGCCCAGAACGGACAAACGACTCTACAGTGCCTGTTTTTGCCAATATGTTGAACAGGTACAAGAAAAAAGTGTACAAGAAGAAGAAAAGTGTGTGCTGGTCCTGGCTCACAATATTGTGTTTTATTATAAGTTTGAGAACTGAAATTTGGACAAATGGAGGACCACACTTTTTATTTAGCACAAGAAGAGCCAAGGGAGCGTGAAAACTTGTCATCAAAGAAGCTAAAACATGACGGCTGATGACGACAGAAAACATAGATATACATCGGTGTGGCTTTTTCCAGTGAGGGTTGAAGAGGTGTACATAAAGTTCTATTTAAATTTATTCAGATGTCTGATTTCATCCTGAGCTGAAACCTTTTGCACACGGGGCCACAGCCCCTAGCAGCAATAGATATGAAAAGCTAAAGAAACTTGCTTCTTCCACAAAATGCAGCAGTGATGGTTATCAGTCCCACCCAGTTTCCTTTACTTTGAAGCTGCAGGTCAAACTTAATAGCAGCTGCTTTTCAAAAAGACAGTGAAGCAGCACGTGCAGGAGAAACACATCAACTTGAAAATCTAAAAATGACTTCTGCACTGTCTGTTTCTGTGGGTCTGAACTGTCACGATATCGCACATTCCAGCATGAGCAAACTGTGGGGTCCAGTGCTGCCGTCAATGGCTCTTCTGTGCCGCTGTCACCTCAGAGACAACAGGAATGCTCATCCACTGCAACCCTCCCTCCCTCGGCAGACCAAGACGTACTGTTGGAGGATGGATTGGTCTGTCAGAGGAAGAGGCTTAGAGTAAATGACAAGAAGAACAGAGAGAAGAAAACGGTGGGCAAGAGGGAGCTATAAAAGAACGACAGCCAGAGAGGAGGTGTGAGTTCGTGGGAACAAAGATGGAGCCAAAGAGAGAGCAATGATGAAACAATGATGATACAGCACAAGAAAAGATAAAGACACAAGGAGGAACTTCCTGTCTGTAAATTCTCTTATTTAGCAGATACAAGTTAATAAAATCATATCACCTCCCCACACACTGTTAATACAATCAATACTGCTCAGCTTGTAGTGCCACATGTATACTACAGATCCTTCAGTGAGTGTATAATGTCAAATGTTGTCACCAATGTTATTTTTGTACAGCTTACCACAAACTAAGTGTGGTCAAGGCTGATGCAAAGTCTGTGTGTATTTCTGCACAAGCAACTTCTAGAGCGCCCTCACCTAATTGCACTTCCTGTAGTGTTTGAGGAGATATCAGCGCATAATGTAATATCCCTTTACACCCTCTGTGTGCATGTACCTGCACTGTCACTCAGCAACAGCAGTGAGCCCCCAAACAGGAGGCCTGTTTATTCAGGGGAGGCCCAGAGATGGAGGGCAGCCTGACATTTCCTGTCCACATGCCAAGAAAAAGACACATTCCTCTGCCAGGCACCCTATATTTCCTGTCTGCGATCGTACTGTAACTGAAAGACACATTTCACGCCGCACCCTCTGCCCGGTCTCGTCCCCCACACTGAAGAGTTTCCCCAGCTGCCTTGAAGAGGCAATTATGTACGTATTTTCATAAACCAAGGACTTGGTTACATTATGCACATCTAAATATACGTTTGAATTGTGATACAAACACGCCTTTTAGAAGTCTTTTACCTGCTGTTCAGTTATTTTGATGACATGCAGTCATCTAATTTGCATAATTCCCTTTTGGCACTTCCCTTTACTTGTTTTGGCTGTTTCATCACTTCCTGTTGTCATCCCCAAGCTAAAGGCATTATGAAGCACTGACAAGTTATTAGTGATACTCAAAGGTATGAGTCAGCTGCACCACTTATTTAATACTCCATTAATTACAGTGATTCTGAGTGTAGTGCTAGAGCCAGCATAAGCATATCTACAAGCATAAAAGACAGTAAGGATGAAACTGTGTGTCATTGTGTTTTTATGTATCACAGCAGTCAGGTTTCCCTTGGCAGCGCTGGTGATTAACCTGCTCTCCTCCAGGGCACAACACCAAACTGCCTCTCCTGTACTTTTACAAGGTCTGAAGCTATTTTCGCTCCTGATTGCAGTGAAGCACCTGAAAAGTGACTCAGTGTTAATGAGTCATATTCTCTGTGACAAGCCAAAATGTGACAACGCTCACAGTTCAGCGAAACAGTCGTGTCCGAGCCGAAGGAGGATTCTCTCCGCTTAAAATATATTGCGATATTAACAGTATTACTACTATAACGTGGTGCTTATAGGCGAAAGCTTTACAGTAGGAGTGGATCACCATTGGTTCAAAGCGCCACCTTGTGCTATAAAGACTCTACTACACACTAGACAGTTTACACGGATCGCTTTCTGTCCAATCTTTCCTGACCAGTGAATAGACCTGATAAAGGAAGGAAATCCGCCCTGATGTGGTGATAAGTAGGATTTTTTTTCCTTTCTTCTTGGCTGCTGATTGGCTGGCTGTGGTTGACCGAGGGTGGAGGAGCTGAGTGCGCCAAGGTGTGCGTAAAAAGGAGGACCTATGCGTTCCGCCACTCTCCAGTCAGGTGGCGCCCACACACCCTGACCTCACTGCTCAGTTTCATTCCTGAATGACTCGTCTCTGGACCTGAATGGGATGTAAAGGACTTGATTACGCTCCGCTTTACTTGGCCTCATCTTCAGAGCAGATTCAAGCAGTTCAAGACATGAGCGGTAAGTCAGGGTTTAGGACTTCACCTGTCAGGGCGCTGTTTACTCTTTCTCTGTGTGTTTGTACCTCTAGGAGATCATTGACAGACTAGCAATTTTCAGGGTTATACTACTCTGCCTGAAGCACAGGTATGAAAACTTTAACTTCATACAATAACCTGCCACATTATGTACAACCCTCATATGTGTGGGTCTGTAATACTGTGTCCAGTGTAGAGCATGTGTCCACTGGATTTAACTTTTTGTCTCCTACATATAAAGCATCCAGTGCCAGTTTGTGAAATATACATTATTAATTATATTCATATTATGTATGGCTGAGTGAAGTTACCTTCAGTTCTCAGCTGATTTGACACATTTCTCCAAAACAGAAGCTATTTTTCTCAAAACAGTAAACACAATAATCTGAATTCCTGGTAGTTTTGCAAACTGTATATATAACACTTTATTTTCACTCAGGTTAATTATAACACTGAAGCTCATATTTATTCAAAAACTTTTTTTGTGTAACTTTTTGAGGGATAAAAGATCAGATAAAAAGGAAACAAATTGATTATATGCCTACAGTATTCTTGTTGGAATATATTATCTTATTAGTAGATAACTTGGGTCATTTTGTGTCACCTATTTGTTTTTAATGTTTTTTTTTTTTTTAATGGAAAGCATATCTATATTTAACAGTTGTCACTGAACCGTAGTGCTATGTATCAGGTATAACAATATGTATATAAATACATTGTCAGATTTCACTTTGTATGTACATTCAGTGCTTTTGAAAGAATGTGTATACACATTTTTCAGATGTTAATATGTGGTGTTTTGTGTCTTATCTGTTTTTTTTAATGTTTTGTGTGGACCCCAGGAAGAGTAGCTAGTGTTCTGCAGCTAATAAGTGTTTTCTATTAGTGTAGGAAGGAGGATTTAAGTAGTAATCACACAAGAACAACGTCTCAATAGACTGTTTATGGGTGATGACAAACATTCCAGGCCATCCAGGCCTGCCTCAGCCTGCCTCTATCAGCTGCACAGAGCGGCAGGCACCTTACTCTCGTTATGAGTAAATAACTTGGATGGGTAACAACAGTGTGAGACACTGATAGGGTCATTTTCAAGATTGCTTGGTCTGTAGGTTTATTACTATCATTTATTTCTTAAAATCTCAGCAGGCAAAAACCTCCAAAGCAACATAAAAAGTGAAAGGCATGCTGCATTGTGTTTCAGACTGCAGTGAGATGAGAGAGAAGCTGGTGACTTGGACCTCTCTGTGATTATAAAGCACTCACTACATTTGTTAAACCAACAGGAATGAGACATGGGATTTTGCCTGTAGTCCAGCACAGCTATGGAGGGCCTGTGTTGTTATAGTACGCCGTGTTCAGCAATGTCTCTCTGGACTTGAAAGGCTGGTAAAAGCTTTATCATTACGGGTAGATCATTAAGAAAAAAAAGCATATATTTAACTGTTTTTCAGCGAACTCCCGGAGTTAGATTTACTCACTTTCTCTCCTTATTTCCTTCACAGTGTGAAGTGAATGTGGCTGAGAAAGCCTTTGTCTGCGGTCCCCTGGTGTGTTTTTAGGTGTACAATATGAGTCACGCCAGTATTTTCATTCTTGCACTCTGAGACACAGATCCACAAAGTGCCCACTATAGTTTATGACCCTCAGAACAGCATACCCTTTGCTCTATAGGAGTTAAACAGTCTATAAACCCACTGCTGCTGTTATATTAACTCACACTGTGTATGAAATATGAGCTCTTGTTCAGTGATGCAAACAGTTATTGGCTTTCACCTTATCAAGGCGTCCTCTTTTGGTCCGCATGGCTAATGGCTTCAAGTTAATGGTTCATCTGTTAGACTCGTATTTTGTAGGGAGTAAGTCCCCCTCAGCATTCCCCTAAGGATTTCACATCTCTCATTCTTTAACTATGCAGCAGATAAACCCAGGAATCATATATGCATCCTTAATGGCTTCTATTATATGCCCATTCATTCTGGTTGGACAAAGAGGATTTTAATCAAGGCTGAAATTAGAGTAATTATAAACAATTTCACAAAGGTGCCTCATATGTTTGCTTCTGGTGTCCCATCTTTGCGTTGAAAAGCAGACAAACTGTGATTGTTTAGAAATCATAGTTGTTACATAAAGTAATGGCTCATGGCTGAGAGTTGCAGAGATACAGATAAGCGTAGTCAGACATAAACAAACTCCAATGGAATTCTCCATGGGAAGTAGTATTTTGTGTAGGACCGGACATTAGATACCCCAGTAAATCTGGCCAGTAAGGTCCAAAAGAACAAAACATTTGTGGAGTCTATTACCGCAAGATGCTTTTTAAAAAGCAGTTTCTCTGTCAGTGCTGTCTTCCTTCACTACTTACTGAACTGCAACTACTAAATTCTCTTTTAGGTGTCACAGTTTGGGCAGAGGAGGCGGACATAGCTCAGGAGGAGGTGCGATCTTCTTCCCCCTGGTCGGAGGAGCACTGTGAGGAGCTTTGGGATCGCGTGGAGGGGGTCCGGCACAAGCTCACACGCATCCTCAACCCGGCCAAACTCACCCCGTACCTTCGCCAGTGCAAGGTCATCGATGAGCAGGATGAGGACGAGGTGCTCAACTCCACACAGTACCCACTGCGCATCAGCAAGGCCGGTGAGAGGAGTAACATTTCATTTGAAAAGCAACAAAGTAACACCAGCCATACAGATAAATTCAACAACTCATGCAAAATCATCAAGTTGAATCATTTTTATGTAACATTTGTGATAGGTAATCCATCAAAGTTGAGGCAAAGATACTATGAGGTATGGGATGAAAGGGACAGGTTGGTTATTGGAATTTAAGTATTCCCTTATTGCATTAATATACTTATTGCAGGGCTCCACCTCTTTTCAAATTCAGTTCCCATATTGTTTTTTAATCCAGATGTTGTATGTTGGAGCATCAGGTGTTACTGTGATACATTTATTTGCAGCCCCCAAAAGTATAACAAATACATTTTGGTTCTCCTCAAAGCCTTCAGGGGCGACCACCTTTGGATCTCTGGAGATATCTTGGTGAAACACTTCACTAAGGGCGTCTAACATATCCTTCCAGAAACCTAACCCTTACCCATATTTTAATGGCCAAGCAAAAAATTCCCAAAGAAGAAACATTGTGTGTTAATGATTGTGCAACAGGTTGTCAGAGAGGAACAGGTGGGTGAAGATAAATGTTGCAGTGAGAGAAACAGGCAGGAACCAAGGTGATGAAAGACAATGCTAAGTAAAGAGGAGTGTAAGGCTGGCAGAGAAGAATGAGGAGTGAAAGAAGATAAAGATGAAGGGAGATGCCGCAAGTAAAGACGGGATAAAGGCTGAGCACCCAGTTCATATCACAGTTGTTTCATTGCCAATCAGTTAGCTCATCCTAGAGCCAGACATTCATTATAGTCTTGTTTTAAATACCTATGTAACTACAGGACTGAATGACACATCAAAGAGGTAACATTTTCATGGTTAGACTGTTTCAACTGGGATAGTTTACACGACCAAAATGCTGATAAATTTTAATTTATTCAACATTGTCACTGTTAAAGGAGGGGCGTTTCCAGGGGGCCGTTCTGCGGTGTTGCTGGCCACCCCTGAAATCTAATTGGCCACCCAAAGTGCAACCCCATTATCCTAACGTCTACCACTCCACACTGTTTTAAAGCTAGAGTGAAGACACTGGTATCATATGAAACTAGATGACCTAATGCATCCATTGTTACCAACCAAGCCGTGTTAGCATGTGAGGAAAGGGGGCTAAATAATGCTCCAAAATTAGGCTAATCTTTGGCAACAAAAAAATGTTTGTATGAAAATAGGTTCTATGGGTACCCACACGTCTCCCATTTACAAACATGCCGACTTTATGGTAATCCCGTGCAGTTTTAGGCAAAAACCATGCAACCAGTCTTTTGGATGTGGTATAAATGTGTTGTTTTTTGCCTAGTGTATTTAAATATTCCTGCATACTGGGTTCCATAATTGTGTTGGAATTGCATAAATTGGGAATGACTGGAAAGCTGAGACACATACTTCATGTCACACCTGCATGAGTCAGAGCCCCACTTGTGCCACCCCAGTCAAAAACGTCTAAAAACGCCCCTGTGTTGAAGTCTGTGTTTAGGACAGTCAATTCTACATTGTTACAGTTTTTCAGACTTTTATTTTTCCATTTTGTTGACCAGGTCGTTTGCTGGACATTCTGCGTGGTCAGGGCCAGCGAGGTCTTCAAGCCTTCATGGAATCGCTGGAGTTTTACCACCCAGAGCAGTACACACAGCTGACTGGAGAACAGCCCACACAGCGATGCTCCCTCATACTGGGTAAGCAGGGATTTCACTGCATGTCGAGGACTGCAGATGTGTGGACTCGCCACATGTCACAATTTGGAGTTAGACTCAAACCTTAAATTGACTTCAGTATTGAAAGAAATCAACCAAACTTACATTACATGTACTGTATGGGTCCTGTAAATTGTTCAAACTGTTGGCCCACTTTAAGACCCACTCCTTTTGATGTGTTCTTGAGTAAATAACCTCAATATTTTGTCAGGAATTGTTTAGATTTAGAGACAATAGAGAGGGAAATATCTTGCTGTGCTATGAGACTTTTTGTGGATACTGTTTGAATGAAAATAAACTTGATTTCATTGGAAATAGACACATTATCGTAGTACTTCAGTGAATATAATTAATGGTTTGATTTCACTGGAAATACTAACTATAATTTTGCTAGTGGTTTCATTTTTAGACACTACATTGAAATTGGTCATGAATGTTTCGTGCCCAAAATGCAAAGTTTAGTTCTTCAAAAAAGGACTTAGCTTTGGTTGTGTGAAAAGGTCTTTACCGGCACATAGTAAAGACACAAAGAGCAAAGACATTCAATGTTTTAAAAAAAACTCACTGAGGTTAATAATAAAATGTAATGGCCAGCAATCAGACCTAAGGTACAAGCACTTAAAAAGCACTTAAAATCTCTTGAAACTTAAGTGTTCAATGCTATCTAGTAGATAAGTACTCTCTGCACAGCTGAGCACATACATCTTTGTTATTATGATGCTCAAGAGCATCTAAAGGAATGAAGTACTAAGATGTAGAGCAAATATGATAATTTGGTTTCTCTTGATAGATTTGACCTCTGCTTTCATAAAGTACACACACAAGATTTCAGTGCATGCTTGTCAGGAGTAAGACACATATTCATACACCCCTGATGTCTCCTGAGTGAGTTCACCCTCTCCACACATTAACCTCCACCTGTCTTTTCTCCCCAGATGAGGAAGGTCCGGAGGGTTTGACCCAGTTCCTGCTTCTGGAGGTGCGTAAACTGAGGGAGCAACTTCGAAACAGCCGTATGTGTGAGCGACGCCTGTCTCAGCGCTGCCGGATGGCAGAGGAGGAACGCAGCCGTGCCGAACGTAAAGCTCAGGAGTTACGCCACGACAGGCTGCAGCTAGAGAGGTTCGTCTCACTTCAGCAGTTAATTTGTTCCTCTGAGTCTGCAGGAAATCTTGTCACAGAGGTAACTTAATTCATGGGTAATTCATGAGTAAATGGTGAGTCATGGAGGAAACTTTAAATGACAGCTGATTTCTCTTGTTGATAGCTTAACACAGTAATCGATCACTAATTAAAGTTCTAATACAGTGATTTTTAAAGTCTGAGATATTGGGCATCCCCTCAAATAGCTTGAAAAGAGGCCTGTGAAAACCTACAAATGTACTAATATGTACCTGGTCAGCTGGTCTATGATGTTTTATACAGACTGATACAACAGGGATGAGGGAGGCAAAACATAACATTGGTACATGTGTCTTTTTTGTTATGATTACCTGCTGCTTTTTGAGATTTTGTCATTTAAATTTTTTACTTTTGTGGATGAAGAGATTAGAGAGGGCCTATCTCATGTGTGAATCTACTGATTTATGATAATATTTCTTCATGAAGCTTCTGTGTGTGAATTAAAACTACAATGAATCCACAATTGACTAAATGTGATTGCACAAAAATGAATTGAATGAGAAAAAGTAAGAGAATGTGTGCCCTTGATTATTTGTGATATCAAGGCTGCGTCAGGACTGGGAGTCGGCCAGTCGAGAGCTGGGCAAGCTGAAGGACAGGCACCTGGAGCAGGCTGTGAAGTACTCCAGGGCCCTGGAGGAACAAGGCAAGGCCTCCACCCGTGAGAGAGAGCTACTGAGGCAGGTAGGTCGGTTGGGAACAACATTATGTAAATGTTATCTACACTGTGCGTATGAATTCCATTATGTTTTTTCCACCACATCCAGGTTTTTAAACTCACTGAACATACATAGTTGTCTAACACAACCACAGTCTTTGACTGAAACTCCTCTGAAGCAGTCAGGGGCCCCTCAGTGTTAAGAGTGAAATGAGAGGATGAGTCATTCCCTTTCTACCACCACATTCCTCAGCTGATCCTGTCTCTGAAAGCAGCTGTATGGTTGCTGCAGAAATGGTGAATTTGCTAATAATAGTGATCTTCTTGTCACATGTTTGCCACAAGTTTTTTCTTCCTTCCCTGTTGTTCTAACATTAAGGAGCTATGTTCGGTGCTCCATTAGGGCCACAAATATATATTTAAAGGACCAGTGTGTAGGATTAGGTGGGATCTAGTGTTTCACCGTCCCTCTCCATACAAAGGGAGTAAGTGCAGTGGCTGCAAAATGTGTGAAAAACACGGACGGCCCTATCCAGAGCAAGTGTTTGGTTTGTCCATTCTGGGCTACAGTAGAAACATTGTGGTTCAAAGTCAACCTAATGGCAGACTGAAAGGCGACCTGTGCGTCTGTAGATAAAAACAGTTCATTCTAAGGTAACAAAAACATGAAAATTCCTATAATAAGGTAATTACACACTAATGAAAACAGCTATGAAAATTATATTCCATTTCTGCCAATAGCTCCTGAATGTTACACACTGGACCTTTAACAGAAGAGTCAAAGATATAGTTTGTGCTAAATTTAGTCATAGGTAGCAACAGGTAGGGGTATTTTTAGAATTTATTGTATTAAATTTATTTATTTTTTGCTTGACTGAATGAGCATATAATACTACCCACGGTGGTTCAGGTGAAACTGCTTCAGCTGTTGGTTCCTACCAACTCTGTAGATTGTTATCAGCCTCACTTTGATTTAGTTTGTGTCTTGTCACAACATGTCGACCATACCACTGAGGTACAATACCTGGAAATATTTGTGTTCATTTTTTCCTGAAAGATGGTGATGTTAATGACCAACAGAATGATTTCCACTGTGGTCCTGTTGCCGTACGTGCAGTGTGCCTGCTAGGAATTTAGCACGTCTTGTAATTGTGTTCAATAAACACAAAGGTTTACCTTTGATTTACCGACAACTCCTTGATTCCTGGAAAAAAGGTTTGGAAGATATGTGTTTGTACGACATATTTTACAAAGTAGGCCTGCACTGACAGGCAATTGGCAGTTACAGTACAAAAAGCCTGTATGTGTTTCATGTATACATATTTTTTATGATTAATGTAGGTAAATAGCCCATTAACAATGTTGTTGCATGTTAAACATGTTTTACATTTAACAGCATAAGGAATGACTGGTATGCAAAAGTAAAAGCCTGCATTTTAAAATGTTTTTATGGCTGCTTTGCTCGTTCTTTCTTGACAGGTAGAGGAGCTACGGGCCAGGCTGACCGAGGGAGAGAAACTCGATACTACAGAGAATACTACGCCGGCAAAAAGAAACAGTTTGAGCTCTAATGGAGTAAATGGTTCTCCACCTGCCTTACCAGAAAAGCCGCTGCACTGTGCTGAGGTTCAGAAAGCCGGGAATAAAGGAACTCAGATGAGGGAATCAGTTCCTTCCACTGGAGTCATAGTATGTGTTGATCACCTGAAGGCACCTTTATAGCTGTTTTTTCCTCATAGTTTGTCCCTCAAGCCAAAGATTTTAACATTTTCTAGTGATGTCTCTAAAAGCATCTTATGTCCTAAAAATGTTTTCTCTGACGTTTACCCTAGGCTCTGATGGATATCCTGCAGCAGGACCGCAGGGAGTCTGCAGAGCAGCGACAGGAGCTCTGTGACATCATTACCAAACTACAGGGGGAGCTACAGAGTGCCGAGGAGCACAGGGACAAGGTGAAACAAATGCCACAAAAGATGTTTAAAGGTCTAGTGTGTAACTTTTAGAAAGATCTATTGGCAGAAATGGGATAT
>NW_023339696.1:4135888-4143774 GCF_004916995.1 Morone saxatilis
ATAAGAATCATTGTGTTTTTATTACCTTAGAATTAGCCTTTTCGATTTTTAACTTTAATGACTTGTTGAAAAGTCTGATTTATAGCCATAGCCAGTGTTTTATTTCTGCTCTGCCTTGAATGGCGGTTGTAATGGTAAACTATGTTTGTAGCTGGAGTCACAGAGCGAGCAGCTACAGCTGAAGGTGAGGACTCTCCAGCTGGACTGGGAGACTGAGCAGAAGAGGAGTGTGTCCTATTTCAACCAGATTATGGAATTGGAAAAGGAGAGAGACCAGGTCAGTGTGAATGGAGGGTCCAACACAGTTTCTAACCGTCTTACAGTGTGCATCAAGGCACATTTTCAGTCACCTGTGTTGCAGTTGAATCCACCTAGTGCAGGTTTAACTTAATAACCTCACATGTTTTTACACCATGCAAACTTCTTTTCTCTTTCTCATCTTTTCACCAGGCTCTGCACAGTCGAGACAGCCTGCAGTTGGAGTACACTGACTGTCTGCTGGATAAGAACCGTCTGCGGAAACGCATTGCAGAGCTGCAGGCCAACCTGGAGCAGCAGCAGAGGGAGCTGGAGAGAGAGAGGGAGAGGAGCCGGGAGCAGATGGAGCAGAGCAGCCCCTGTCTACACTGTGTGAGTTAACAACGGGGTCACAGCAAGTTAGGAGAGCAGCACTGTCCTTCCACTGCAACCACACAACATTTTATACATATTAAAATGATTCCCTGTGTCTGCCCCCCAGTCCCACCTGTCCCTCTGCAGTGAGGACCAGTGCTACGGCCCCTGCTGTTCCCTCGGCCTGGAACTGAGACCCCAGGCCAGTAGCAGCCGTCTGCTGCTGCGAAAGGTCAGGGCTGGCATTCAGCTACTATTTCACTCACATTCACAAAGTGCAGAATCACCATCGCCATGATTCAGAATCAGCTGGTTGTAGGAATGTGTTGCTGTTGTCAATCATAGGAGTTGTAGCTGCTGTTTATGTAGTGTAACCTCTTCTTTGTGTACTGTAACGGATCATTCCCACAAGACACAACTGTTCTGGAGACAACATGTTTTCTCCTGTTGTTAATACACTATATGAGGAATTTGGCTTTTGCACTGCCTAGGAAATGTCTTCAGCTGGACAAGGATCTTATTATTGTCTAGAGCATGAGACGCTGTAGTAAATCCTTATGCAACTCTTTGCGTGTTAGTACCTGCACAATACCTCTCACTAGCTGTGAGGTCATACTGTATTTACTTGTATTTCCTGTGCCACAGACGCCCTCTAGAGGCCAAGCCAATGATAACTCAATGGGTAAGTTGTGTGCACAGACAGCTGGAAGATGATTCTAAGGAATTTAAAGGAGTAGAAAATTACTTATACTTGATTACTTTATTTATTTCATATAGATGCACTTTAATTATAGAAATATTCTTTCTGCTCATTCACAGATTCTCAGTCCAACTCAGAGGAGAATCTCCTTTCGTCAGTGAGTATCACAGCTCTGCTCATTACCAAGCACAGAGAGAATGAAAAAGTGAATCTTTTTGT
Source organism: Morone saxatilis (assembly GCF_004916995.1). NCBI lineage: Eukaryota > Metazoa > Chordata > Actinopteri > Moronidae > Morone > Morone saxatilis. The sequence goes on from NW_023339696.1 coordinate 4,137,420, forward strand.
TTACCTCTCTATCCTCAGGCAGAAGATAATGAAAAGGAAATAAATCGACTGTCCACCTTCCCTTTTCCGCCATGTATGAACTCCATCAACCGGCGATTCAACACAGAGTGAGTGAGCCCCACATAACCCCACTGAATACATTCAGCCTGTTTTAACTTATTTCTTTACCTTTATTTCATTTGTTTAACACCCTTTTTCGCTCTGACAAGGTTTGACTTGGAGTCCTGGGGCAGTGATGAGAACGATAACATTACAGGTATAGTTGATTGTGTCATGTTTGTGTGTCAACCGTCACAGTCTTCTTTAAAAACAAAATGAGGCCTCTGGGTGCTTCTTAACTTCAACAAACAAATTAGCTTCTAAATGATTGTCTTCAATTCTGTAATTGTTTCATTTGGCATCCAAGTAGTACATCGTGAGGGTAAGTTATGAGGCTCTCCGGTGTTTTCAGGTGAGCCGAGTGAACCTTCTTTGTGGGATTCCTGTAACTCCCTACACTCTCATCTCTTCCCCCCTGACCTGGTCAACCTGCCTGTAGTCTCTTCACACCAACCCAATGTCCCCAGGTACAACCTCAGTTCCAAAACCTTGATGAAAGCATTGACATATGTGATGGCTTCCTGTTTAATAATCAATGATCTCATTAATACGCTGCTTGCACCAACATCTTAACACCTTCTTAGATAGGACTGATGATGATGCAAAGGTCCTGACTGACGAACTGCAGTATAAAACATTTTAGATTTATTTTACAAGGCTATTGTGTGAATATTTTAAGTTAAGATCTTATTTCGTTCCTCAATATGCAACCAAAAATGATTTTCTAGCATATAGTTAAGTGATTAACGTCTCATTAAACATGAAAAATATGGTACAACGGTTTCTAAAAGGGTTTAATACTGTAAGTGCAAATATTCACAATACATACATAATGTGAATATATGATGAAAGGTTCACCTTTTGCTTATAGAAAAGCGAGTTGTACTGATCTTTGCCAAATCTCTGCCTAATGTCACCCCATCCTCTCTCAGGATACCCCCCCGCTCCCCATCTTCAAGCCCCCCCACCCCACCAAAGCACAGAAAAGCCAGTCTAGCTGACGATATTACGATAGTCGGAGGAAACCGAACAGGGATCTTTGTCAGCCATGTGAGAGCTGGTTCCCCCGCTGAACAGTGTGGACTAAAGGAGGGCAGTGAGCTCCTGGAGGTGTGTGTCTGTCTGTTTGGTGATAGATCGTGTGTGTGGGCTGTACGTGTGCACATGCTTAATAAAGAGAATGTGTCCGCCAATGCTTATTTGTGAATTGTTTTGGACAAATGCATATTACAGTTCGGCGTGCAGATGTGTGCAATCTCTTTGAAAAAAGGGTAAAAAAGATGATGAATATAAGAATGTGTGGCTGGAACATAACATGTAGCTTTCTCTTCATGTTGTCCAGCTGGAGCGGGTCCTGTTCGGTGGGGGCAGTGTGCTGATGGCCCAGTGCACTGCTGAGGTTGCCCACTTTTCTCTGCAGTGGTGGACCGAGCCTTCAACACTCAAACACCAGAGCAACCCAGAGGGTGAGTCCATATACTTACAGATTTAAAAGGATGAATATAATATGAATATACTGAGACTATAAGCCGCCCCCTCTCCTGTTTCCTGTCCTCAGCGTACTCCAAGCTGTGCTCCCAGCTCTCGTCGCCTACATTTACGGGTGCTGACTCCTTCTATGTGCGTGTCAATCTCAACATGGATGCTCACGGTGACTCGCCGTCTCTGGGTGTGTCCTGTGACGACATTATACATGTCACAGACACAAAGTACAATGGAAAATACCACTGGCGCTGTTCCCTGGTGGACCCCCGCACAGCCAAGCCCCTGCAGGAAGGAACCATGCCCAACTACAACAGGTATCTTACTGCTGTATTATTTTAGACCATATTCTAATTCAGGCCAAAAGGACTTTTTACAGTAGATCTGAAATACATAGTTTACATAAAAGTAAGAACTAAACACCATATTCAAACAATGCTGATACTGGAGTGTAAATAACCTGGATTGTACTATTGTCCATCTCAGGGCACAGCAGTTGTTACTTGTGAGGCTACGAAAAATGGCTCTGGAGCAAAAGGACCTCAAGAAGAAGGTGATGAATGTGCTCATGTTGAAATTACATAAACAGCAGGTTCAGTTTCAGTCTCTGTGTTTAACCAAACTATTACAGAACTGGTAACCAGAGTTTTCTCCATTTTCCTGTAGCTCTTGAAGAAAGCCTCCGGACGCGTACGATTGGTTAAGGCAGTGGACCCCGGTTGCCGTGGGATTGGTTCCACACAGCAGGTCCTTTACACACTCAGCAAACGTAAGAGCCAGCCATAGTGTTACCAGTATGCGACGCCAAATACGTGCGATAAATGATAAATGTGTGCGGGAATGTACGTGTACCTTCATGTGTGCCTGCCCCCTCAGGTCACGAGGAGCACTTGATCCCGTACAGTGTAGTGCAGCCGGTGCAGGTCCAGACTAAGCGCCCGGTCATCTTCTCCCCGTCTCTTCTCTCCCGTGGCCTCATAGAGAGGCTGCTGCAACCAGCAGAGTCTGGTTTGAATTTCAACACCTGCCCACCAGGTATGTGCACAGCAAAAACACTTACACGATGCCCCAAATGCGAGTGAAGAAAAAGGAGATTCTTCACTTGATCGTCACATGATACACCACCGTCTCCTCCAACCTCTGTTTCCTGTGGTTTGCAGAGCCGATCCAGCCTTCAGAGAGACGAGACAAGAGAGTGTTCTTGTTGGATTCCTGCAGTCCAGAGCAGGCTCTGGGCATACGACTGCAGTCAATACAGGATGTCATCAGCCAGGTAATGAAAAGAACACATCATTGTCCTTTTTTTTTAGATAAGATAAAAAAATATAATCTTATTGTTTTTGCTGTTCCTGACAAACACATAGTCACACCTTCTTGTTACTGAATTGTACTGTTTGTAGGTTAAATCCATAAGCCTGTATCAGCTGTTCTTTTCATGTAATAAAGAACATGTTATCCAAATCTTCCTCTTTGTCTCTGTTTCAGGACAAGCACTGTCTGCTGGAGCTAGGCCTGCCCAGTGTTGAGGGCTTATTAAGACAGGGGATTTACCCTATTGTCATCCATATTCGCCCTAAAAACAAAAAACACAAGAAGCTAAGGTAAGTGCACATCCATTTGCTTTGCATGTACAGTAGAGAAAATTCAGTGCCACAGTACACATGAGATCATAGTCGCATGGTGGAACTTCATTCCAGGTTCATTGTACACTAACTATTCATGTTGTAGGTGAATTTTACTTCATGTGCAGACAGTGGGGTATTTTCCTACCTCACAGTAAGCCTTCTTTTGCATGAACCCAACATTTTGTCCTCTAACCTGCTGCATATGACCTTCCAACACTTGAAACAGGAAGTTTTTCCCACGGTGTGGAGAGGAGAGCATAATGGAGGAGGTGTGCCAGGCTGAGGAGCTGCAGCTAGAGACGCTGCCCCTGCTCTACTACACCCTGGAGCCCAGCACCTGGAGCTGCACTGATGAGCTGCTGGCAGCCATACGCAACGCCATCCACAGCCAGCAGAGGGCGGTAGCATGGGTCGAACTGGATCGACTTCAGTAGAGAAGAGATGAATAGAAATAGAAATGTGGATATTCACTGTCTTTGAATGCCAGCAGGCACCAAACTACAGCCAGGTGCTTATAGAGGGTTAACATTTATTGTTAGATCATCTTACTATTCAAAGTGAGGGAACCAACATCAATTTACCTACCTGGAAAGGCCAGATTAGGCCTATGTACATACATGCCAACAGGACTTTTTTTTATCTATATAGCCAAGCTGGACTGGCTACAATGGGGGAATATGGGGAAACTAATTGAATCTAAAATAGATTTGACCCACACAAGGAAGGTAGCCTTTAGTTAGCAGTTTTACTTGACAGTCATGTTATTTTTTTTCCATTAAGACAGACAGTTTTATTATTTAATTGTACTTTCAAACTTATTCTTGGGGAATTACACCGGGTACCCACTTGGGTCACTTGTCATTCAGTTATGTTGTGAGTGGAAAGTTAAGCTGTGAGGACACAAAGAGGGACGGACGGTCCAGGTGAAGGGGATTGTAGTATGTTGTGAGTAGGGATGTAGTGGAGGGTACAAATGTGCTTATCCACATTTTGCAATAAAGACAGTGCCTTTCTTTTTGGAGCTGACATAATCCTAAATACAGGTCATACTTAAAAAATAGCAAACTAATACAACTGCAGTTATATGAACACTGGTTTTTTTTTAAAGGGAAACATTTCTGGATATTTTTTAGGTGAGCTATGTATGACTGAAATGTTTGTATTTACACTACATTGTACAACAGAAGCTTCTTATAGTTAACTATAACTGAATGGTTTTGTTTTTTACTGCCAACTCCTTTTTTCTTTTGTAACCAGTTTTTGAAATAAATGAATACTAAAAAATATTGATTTTTACTTTACTTGTGTGTTCAAATACACAACAGACAACGGGACACCAGTGCAGTTGCTAGATGGGTTGAGGAGACATAACTAATAATCTAAAACAAAAATATAATATAGAAGGCAAACTAATTGTGGTAGACCCACTCACCTAGTCTAGACTATGTTTTTATTCATTCCCACTGTAATAAATACTGTATGTTCTCATTAAAAGTGACAAAAATGCTGTGTTTCTCTGGCAAATCTTCAGGACTACCTGGGAGTGTCAACAGTATTTCTGACCACGGGAAAGAAGAAGAGTCAGCATCAAATCTTGTAATAAATGAATTAATGAAACCACGTAAAACTCTGACAAAGACAAAAATATCACAGTATTCCGCCCAAAATCCAAATAAATACAGATCTCACAATTATTCAGATTATAATCTTTCATACATGGAATAAAAAAAGCTTCAACACTGCAGCTCAGAGCAGCAGCAACGTTACCCCGAGGCCGCCCACAGCCTCGGGGAGGTGATACATTCACACGTTTCGGATCCATTTGTTTGGGGGTTTTATTGTTGTTTACCCATTTGTTTACTTATTTATGCCCCGCGTGTATGACGTGATGTCTCCAGTGGTAAGGCTCCCCCTGGTGGGCGGTGTCGGTGCGCGCCCCTGCTCCTCCTCCCCTCTCTGATCAACAAGCAGCCTGGTGATATCATATGCTGGCTAAACCTCCACACAGAAGCAAAATGGCCGATAGTAAACTAACCGATCATACAGCGTCTGACAGTCATCGAGGGGTTATGCATGTTTTGTTTACAGCTTGAGAACTACAGTCGCTCAAAACGGATACTCGCCTTTCCTCGTTTTTTTTCTACGTTTAACATTTCGCCTTTCGGTGATGTCATTTCTTATTCAATTTAGCCTCGGAAGCCTCGAAGAACTAGCTCGCTAGGCTAGCTACCTTGCTAGCCTGCTAGCGGTAGGTCTGCAAGAATTTTTGCACAGAAGCACTTTATGTCCTATGTGATTCCCGAGGTGAGTGTTTTAACGTTAACGTTACGCGCTTTGGTATATTTCCTGATCAGTATCGTTTGGTATTTCCGCCTTTTCCCCGCCGACAACCTTTAGGTTTCAGTTTTAGAAGAGCTTCGCTTGTTACGCGCTGCAACGGCGAAGAAACGTCACTGAAGTTGGCCGTTGTAGTGTGGCCCTGTCGACCGTTGGTGCCGAGCAGCGCGCTTGCTAGCAGCGTGTCCGTTGGCCTGGTGGTTGTGTTTGGTGAAAAGTTACGAATTCTACCAGTGAACGGTGTGAACGAAAGCCACCATGTGTGTAAAATAAGGCACATATGGTCAGCTAACGTTACGAGCCCGTTGGCTTCAGTCAACTGCGTAGATGTGAGGTCGGTCGCGCGGAGCGACAGAGGCGGCTCGCTCTGGGACAGCGTACCGCCGCGAGCCCGCTGCTGTCCGGGTCACGGCTCGTGCTCAGCAGCCGCTTCACCGTCCACCACCGTCGGCTAGTGGCTGTTCAAACCGAGGCTCTGGTGGTTCACAGTGGCCGCACAGCTCTCGTTTACGGGCCTGGTATTTACATGGAACCCAGGGTTGTCTGCTTCTAATGCGCCTGCGAACATCTGGCTTGTTGGGTCCTCATGTGTTACTTGAAGTGTTTATTGAATATAATGTGTTGGTGCAGTGAGGGGTTAAAGCTGTAAGTTGTCCAGTTAGCTTACGTTAGCGCTGTGTGGCATGGTGCTAATTATGTGCAGCTGAGCTAACAGAAACACTGGGCCCAGTCGTATTTACAGCTCTGTGGTATTTGAGATCCCTTTTACTTTTCCGCATACAACCGGTTTTTGTACCCCCCCCCCCCCCCCC
>NW_023339696.1:4143874-4144020 GCF_004916995.1 Morone saxatilis
CCCCCCCCCCCCCCCTTCTCATCCCGCTGTATGTTTTGCCCTCCACTAAAACTGGCTCGCGTGATGTGGGTATTAATTAAGTATTTTCGTATCTGGTAGGTTTACTTTTGGCAGGTGAGGGGTCAGCGAGAGCCTCCATAACACCA
>NW_023339696.1:4144067-4144397 GCF_004916995.1 Morone saxatilis
ACAGATCCCGTCGTGTACTCGCACTCAGTGGGTCATGCTGCCATTACAGTCTGTGCTGCAGTGCAAGGGAACCCGACTTTTCCATATATGTTCTTAAGAGTTTGGAGTAAGTTGCTTGGCTGCTGCCTGTGTTGTCCGTTGGTTGGGAATTGCAATCGTTTGCTGGGTAATGAATTATGCAGTGAGAAGATAGGCTACCAAGGGCTGTTGTCAGGCTGTCTGCCCCTGGTTAACGTTACAGTCCTTACAACATGGACTGTGTGCATTACTTGGCAGTGATCTGATGAAATATATGTTATTAATTTTGAGTCAATGTCTATATATGTCTAT
>NW_023339696.1:4144495-4171411 GCF_004916995.1 Morone saxatilis
CAGTAGTTCATGGAAGACAAGAAAAAGAAGAAAGAAGATAAAAAGAAAAGGGAAACCTCTCAGAAGGTAAACCGTGTCACCAAAAATTCCTTCATACATTTCAAAATGACTTAGACATTTTCATTATTTCATTAGGTAACTGAGGTTTTTGGGAAGAATTTACAAAATGAATACTCAGTGTCATGTTTTTATGTTTGCTTAAACGGTGGCTGCCAGTATATTTCTCAGTTGCAGTAGCAAAACTAAAGCCTACTAAGATTCTACATGGATGTATTTCTTTAGTGATGTCAAACAAAACCTTTTCTTGTTTCCTTTTCAAGTTGTCACCAGAAAATTCTCTTCTGCTTTGATTCTGACTCATTTATTATTTCTACTTTAGGTGCCAGAACAGAAAATCAAAGGTATGTGTTTGTTTTTGTCATCATCACCCTCCTCTTCCTTTTATCATTCACTAGTCTAGATGATAATGTCAGTGGATTGATGTGTATGTCTCGTTGTTAAATGTACTTTAATTAGCAGCACCTTGTTCTTACAATAACTCATTTGAATGTATTGTCTAGGCCTAGGGAATAACACACACACTTTTGATGCTACTACATTTTCTGTAACTGTTACCTGTTAAAAGTCTCTCTTTTTATCCTACTTCCAGTGATTCACAGCCTTCATTATTTGTATATTTCAGTGCCAGAATCAGCCAAGCCCTCCTGCTCCCAGCCGCACGCCACCCCAGGCTCAGTGTCCCCCAGCCCTGGCCCTGTTGCTCCCTCATCCCCCAGTCCTGGTGCAGCCGGGGTTTCTGCACAAGTTCCTCCTGGTGGCGGGAACAATGCAAAGCAGCGGACTGCTGTGGCCAACGGACAGCCCTCCTCCTCCCCCTCTGGAAGCCAGACCTCCCAGCAGCAGCGATACATGTCCAGAGAGGTTCCACCAAGATTTCGCTGCCAGCAGGACCATAAAGTGCTACTGAAGAGGGGCCAGCCACCGCTGTCCTCCATGCTGCTGGGGGGAGGAGGAGGGGAAGGGGCTGCAGGGGGGGTTGGAGGTGGGAGTGGCTGGGTAGCCGCCGCACCTCTTTCCTCACAGGGAGCAGATAGTCCCAATGCAAACACAGCTGGAGGCACAGGTGGGTTGACGTCTCAGAACAAAAAAAAGCTGTCAGGTTTGATATGTACTCCACTGAGTAACACGTGCCACTAAGCAATCTTAGCAACTGTCCAGAAACTTTCTTTAGTTTATTAACACCACCACTTACAAAAGCATACCATCCAGTTAACAATATAATAAAATCATAAATAAATCATAATTGTAGTTGTAAAGTTGATAACTATAATATGCCTTCACTGTACTGCACTGTATTGGTCCGGTCTGCAAGTCATTAGTATTGTTAATGCTTAACTTGTTATTTAAATGAATGATCTCAATTTTGTCTATATAGATTCCAACCTGGGTTCATCCTCCGCTTCACCCCCCAACTCCTCTTCATCCTCATTATGTGTCGCTGCTCTGTCGTCTTCTTCTACTACTACTTCAACTTATGCAAATTCCACATGGGGGGCAGGCTCTGGCAGCCCGTCCTCTTCTCAGGGCTGCGGGAAGGTGATTGTGGATGGGACTGACCTGGGGGATTGGCCTAGCATCCTAGGCGGGGCCAAATTGAGTTCTGACGTGGCTGGAGGAGGAGTGCAGGAGCAAGACTGCCCTGGTAACAACAACAACAGTAGTGCCTCATGGAGTGAGAGAAACATCCAGCAGAAGGGAGGAGCGGTAGGAGGAGGAGGAGCAGGGAACATGGACAATCCTTCCTCGCCTCGTTCTTCTCCTATTTCCTCCTCTTCCTCGCTTAATGAATGTGTTCAGTCCAGTGGTGGTGTGTGGGGCTCTTCCACCTCCTCACAGGTGGAGGCAGGGCTAGGATCAGCAGCATTTTACAATTCCAAAGTCTCCCATCTTCTTCCTGGGCCCCAGGAGAGCCCTGTGGGTGGCAGCAGTAGTGTCCCTGGTGCCAATTTCAACCCCAACGTGAACCCCTCCGCCTGGCCTGCCCTGGTGCAGGGTGGGACATCAACTTCGGCTAGCGACAGCCTTCCACTACATTCGTCCGTTACTTCAGCTTCCTCGTTCTCTGCCAGCACCACTCTCATCACCACTCACTCTCTTTCATCTGTGAATCAAACTGGTCTCCATCAGCAGCACACTGATACAGCTGTGGCAGCCAGAAGTGGAGAACAGCAGCAGCACTTAGGAAACCTAGGAGCAGAGTTGGGTTCAGGCGGGGGAGCACGAGGAGCAGGACCAAATCCAGAAGGTGGCGACGAGAGGGACTGTGGGGTTGCTAGTGTCGAAGGAGAAGGGAGTGGTAATCTTTCTGGCTCTTCCTCTTCCTCCTCTGCCGCATCTTCTTCTTGGAGATCCATGCCTCCAGTGTCCTCTGACATAAGTGCAGGTGCCTCACAGGGAGATGGATGGGGTGGAGGAGGGACTGTAGCTCAGGGGCAGGAAGGGAATGTGTGGGGCTTTGGTAGCCAGGGTGACAAGGCAGGGTGGAGCAGGGGAAATGATGGTGGCTCAAATACCCCAGTGGTATCTCAGGGAGCGTGGGAAGGAGGCAGTTCAGAAGCAGAGTGGGGTGGCACAGGTGTAAGTTCGAGTAACTTAGCAATAGGAGGTGGAAGAGGAGGAGACGCGAGCAGCAACAGCAGCAGCAGTGGAGGCAGCGTAGGTATCGGTGGCAGTGTTTTGCAGGACTCTGCCTCTCCAAAGTTTGCAACTATGACAAAAGCTTGGGACAATCAGAAAGGGATGGAAAGTGGGGACAGTGCAGTTGGGGAGTGGGGTGGGCAGGGTGGAGGCACTGGAGGTGGAGTACCCTCATCCTCTAGCGGAGGAGGGTCCACAGCTGGAAGTGGTGGAGGAGGCAGTGATAGCGGACAAAAGCAGGAGGGAGCCTCGTCTGCACCCCCCAATTCCCAACAGACCTCCAATGCTGAAGTGGCCTTACTCAGCATGCTCAATCGATCTGACCTGGACCCCAGGGTTCTGTCTAACACAGGCTGGGGTCAGACCCAGATTCGTCAGAATGTGGCCTGGGACCTGGACAACGCAAGAGGAGCAGGAAACAGAAATGAAAGAAGCACTTCATCTTCTGCATTCTCATCAGCAACCATGAACACTACCACTAGTCGCGGTCCTGGGTACCCATCTAACACCAGTTCAATAACTAATGATCAATCTGCTGGCAGTCACACGGCCAGCCTGAACTCTGCCCCTGCTACAGTGAGAGATGGCTGGGACGGTGGTGCTACACAGTCCACCTGTGGTCCTCACATGCCTGGTAGCACTATAAGGAAGCCAGGGACGCCAGAAGAAGATATGGAGAGCAGCCAGGGGAAGTCAGCTGGAGGCTGGGGTGATCCGCCACCTGAAAAACAGGGCAAAGGATGGGGGACTGAAGAACAACAATGGGGGGAACGGAGAGGCAGAGGAGGGAACTGGAGAGAGTTTGGAGAACAGGGTAGTGGGTGGACAGATGGTCCAGAGGATAAGCCGGCCAGGACAGGAGGTTGGAAGGGGACTGGAAGAGGGGAGACAGGTGGCTGGGGAGGAGACTGGGGACAGAGGGACTCTGCACCTGGCGGAGGGAATAGCGATGGGCGAAGCAGAGGTGGAAACAACTCTGATGAGGGATCTTCCTGGGGTAATTTGGAAGAAGGAGGAACTCAGCGAGGAGGATGGGGAGGAGGAGATGGCGGTGGAGGCAAATCCCACCAGGACTGGGGGAGTGCCAAGCCCCACGCAGCAGCAGCAGCAGCAGCAGCACAGATACCAAACAGCCAAGTGGCACCAATGAAAGCCCCAAATCAGCAGCAGCACCAATCACAGGGCCAGCAGCCACAAGGAGGGTGGAACAGCCGGTCCAATGTTGGAGGTGGAGGTGGAGGTCCACCATCCAAGAATCAGAACCAAAGTTCGGGCTGGACCTCCGGCCCGATCCCCCAAATTTCCGGAGGTGGGGGTGACTCCCTGGAGCCCAGTGGCTGGGAGGAGCCCTCCCCTCAGTCCATCAGTCGCAAATTAGAAATCGATGATGGCACTTCAGCCTGGGGAGACCCAACCCGCTACAACAGCAAGAATGTGAATTTGTGGGACAAAAAGTGTGCTACGCCTGATCAAAGCCACGGTCAACAGGCCCCACCACCGCCACCACCACCCATGCAGCAGCAACCACCTAGAAGGCAGCAGGCGATGCAGCACAGCAGGGACACAAACCCTGGCAATGCTGCAGTTGGTAAGCATAACTCATATTGTAGTTGACATTGACTGAGCATCAGCGTTTGAAGTGTTGACTCTGCCATCAGTTTATATAAATACTAGTAATGTTTTTTTATGTCCTTGTGGCCACATTTTAAAGGGAAGTGTTCAATTTCATCAATGTGCAGGTCCAGGTATGTGGGGAGGAGGCCCACAATCTGTGGATAATGGTACATCTGCTTGGGGCCAGACCTCAGATGCAGCAACAGGTTGGGGTGATCCAGATGAACCTGGCAAAGCTTCTGGCTGGGGAAATCCTTCACCCAACCCTGGTAAACCTGGTAAGAATAGAAAAAATGTGTGTGATTCAAAATACTACAATATCTGTGTTCTGAGTTGTTGATGCCCCCTATCATCCTGAGACCTAATGTTGCAAACATAACATTACACATCTTTCATCTTGAATGGGGTTCAGCGTTTCTCAAACACAAGACAAATCTAGAGAAATGACTGCCAACATCATCATAACCATCTGCTTTGATTTTGCTGCAGGCACCAAGTCAATGGAAAGCTGGGGTGGGAAGGGAGAGGGCTCTGTGGCAGCCTCCCGTCACCCCAGCTGGGACGAGGAAGATGATGGTGGTGGAGGGGTCTGGAACAGCACTGGCTCCCAGGGAAGCAGCTCTTCTTTCAATTCGGGAGGCTGGGGTCAGACTCATGGAGGAAAGAGAGGAAACCTCAAGGTAGGGAAAAGGAGTGTATAGGAAGCACAAATCAGATTCTGTGGTCTCTCTTGGTTCACTGTACTAAGACAAAGCACTTCTCATTTTGTATCGTAACTTTCTTTAATATTGACAATCATTTGCATTTTTTAAATTGCAGTTTTTGACTGAGAGTAATGTTTCAATTTCTTTCCTAAAGAGTGGAGGAGGGGACAGCTGGATGAACCCAGTGTCACGCCAGTTTTCAAGCATGAGTCTTATGGTAAGATGTTGAAAGCAGCACTTGCAATTTGTTTTTTAAGTTTTTACTCTAATGTGTCCTCTTTCATATTGCTGCCTTTTTATAAAGATACTTAATCAAAACTTGTCACCTGTATTGATAATGAGACTATGATGGAGGGCCATCATAGTCTCATTACTGTACCATGAGTGAGTCACTAAATTACTTTGTTTCTTAGGGTGATGACCCAAGTGTTGACAAAAAGATGGAAGGAGACAAGAGAGGAATAACTGACTATAATGGAGAGATGCGGAGGGGAGGAAGAGGCGGAGGAGGTTACCGCATGCCTAGTTCCAAAGACATGGGTCCTGTTGACATGGGACCCTATGGAGAAAAGGTATGAGTCTGTTTATAGTGCTAACTAGTATTAATTCACTTCACAGACTTTGTTTTATTTCACCTTTTATAATCAGCGTCTGCAACATGAGTGCGAGTTGTGCTAACTTAAGGACTTAAAAATGTCACCACAAATACATTGCTATTGTTGTATGCTTTCTATTGTGCTCCAGATGGGTGGCCATGGAGTGTTTGTTGGCAGTGGCGGAGGGATGCCTCCGCCTCGAGGGATGCACCAGCCTGGCATGCATCCGATGAACCCCTCCCAGGGGTTACGTGCTCAAGTGCCTCATCAGTTCCTGTCTGCTCAGGTCTGTTTCCTGCAGTCTCTGATGTTATTAGTTTTGATGAATGTTGTATTTGGTAGACAGTCTCCTGAGTCCTGCCAATGTTGACTTCACACAAACAAAAGTTTTTGTTTGTATGGTTTTCAGTACTAACTGAATATTTCCCATAATCCTGATGATGCACGTTGTAAATCAGTGAACTGCAATAGATTGCCTTGTGGTCTGGCAATAAATAACACAGCAGTGGCTTTGTGGCTTTAGGCTAGAGGATAGCTTTTAAGAGGTCATTATTCCGCCATGTTGATCATATTTCTACTAGAGCTACCCCATGACTAAAGATTGTCCTAGTCACCTAGTAGTCATTAAATGAAGTAATTAACTAGTCATGGCACATTTATGTTATTGATTTATTTAAAATATATATATTTTAACAGCTGCCTGTTCAGTGATAAAAATAATAATAAAGACATTCCTGTGTTGTGTAGGTGCCGGGTCCTATGCTGAAGCAGATGCCCTCTCCTGGTGGCAGTGTGGGTGGAGTGGTAGGAGGGGTAGGAGGGGTAGGAGGAGTAGGAGGAGTAGGAGGTGTCGGTGGTGTCGGAGGAGTCGGTGGTGTTGGTGGAGGAGTGTTCCCTCCTCAGATTTCCCCACAGCAGCTAGCAATGCTTAGCAACATTTACCCCCACATGCAGCAGTTCCATCTGGTACGTTACAAAATGTTAGAGTGTGGATTGATTCATCATATTGGAATAAATATTTCATTGTTGACTGTTTTATCTGCCTTTGTGTAACTCAGTATTGGAGTATGATGTAAAAAAAAAAAAAACAACTCCACAAGTATGCAGTGTTTGTATGTGACCACTAAGCCTTTGTATTTTTTGTTTACCTCCATTTCTGCCCACCAACCCACAGGCTTGCCAGCTCCTGCTACAACAACAGCAGCAGCAGCAGCAACAGCAGCAGCAAATTCTGCAGAACCAGAGGAAGTTCCCTCAGCCTCAGCCTCTCAGGCAGCAGCCAGACCCACAGCAGGTGAGCATTATCACGTTCTATACCATACCATGCAATGTCAACAGGACCATTACAATTGTATTTTTTTTCTCTGCTGAAAAAACAAGTTGTTTCTTCAATCAACTTTGCTTAAAAAGTTGAGATTTAGTTGTGAACTACACACAAATATTAAGACCTAACAACATCTTATTTCAATCACTTCAATAATGTGACTGATGTATACTCTAAATGCTGGTTAATAAGGGGTTAATTCATCAAGACACTTTGTGACCATTTATTGTATTTCACTTATTCTAATGGTGACATCCTTTCCTGAAACTTGTCCCTCTCAGCTGGCAAGGATTATGGCTATTCTGCAGCAACAGAGACAGCATCAGCAGGGTGGAGTTGGAGGAGCAGCAGCAGGAGGAGGGAGCTCTAAACTTTCCCCCTCTCACCTGGGAGGAGGCCTATCCAAACAGCCCATGGTTGACCCCCTTCCACATCCTGGAATGGGGGGGCCTTTATCAGACCTTCATGCCAAAACACAAGGGATGTACTCTGGTGAGTTCAACAGGAAAAATGTTTGAGGGTTAGTCTCCACTGGTTAGGTGTGATGTAGTCAGGTACCTATAAATAAAACGGGTATAAAATATGTTTTATGTTTACTTTTTTTGTTAGGCTGCTAAACTATCATTATAAAATGCTATATTAGGGTACATGAAATCAGAGACACAGACGAACTGACATTTAGGGTCAAGTGTGCCTTAGGGCAATAGAATACTGACCACCATTTTAGAGTCTGTGTCCTGTTGCTTATCTGTCTGATGCTTCTTATTTGTTCACCTAGACAAACAGTTATATCTATGTAATTTGTGTAAACACAGACACGTAACCGGTTGTAATCATTGTTTCTATAACAACGGTCCTCCATTTTAAATGGCCCTTAGCCTTTAGTACCTAGTGCAATCACACTTCTACTGAACACGAACACAAACTGGAAAAAAAGCACTTACCATCTCAGCCAAAGGCTGTTTAAAGCTGAACATTAGTAAAAGTGTAGTGTGCCAATGAATGCTTCTCTTTTTCTGCTTGTCAGGGCTTGCCCCTGGTGGTAACCTGTCGGGACTGGAGCTCGGTCCCATGATGGGAGGGATGAAGGACACAGGAGGACAGCAATCTCGCTTCAAATGGATGATGGAGGGACACTCCCCAGCTCCATCTCCTCCTGACACAACCCTTCACAAGAATGGTAGGTTAACAGATGGTTTTGTAACATGATTTTTGCAAAGGCAAAATTCACACTTTGTGAAAGCACACCTCCCAGGCTGTTGTCAATCTGGTCTTAACTGCATTGGTAATCACCTTGTTTCACAATGTATGTGAATGAACAACTGCGAGTCAAAGGCATCTGAGACATTTATGTCAATCTGTTTTACCTTATTTCTCCTTTGTGTTATTCTCAAGGCCCCTTACCCAGTGCTATAAAGGTGAGAGGAGGATCCCCTTACTCCCAGTATGAAATGCTGGGTGGTGATGGTTTGGGGATTCCCCCTCAAGGCTCTGCAGACAACTGGCATCGGACCCCTGGGAGTAAAATGGGGAACAAACCTGCCACATCCAGCTGGCCTCCAGGTGAGTGTCGTTCTCTGCTGCAAGGGTGAGGAATTAGGATTAAAGAGCGAGCCTCTGCTCTGATCTGCACACTGTGTAATGTGGGTACATGCCTACTGACTAAGTATTTCGAAATCCCAGAAGCTATTGTGCTGTTTTTTCATTTAAGTACCTAACCTTAAGCAAAGAAGAACAAAGTAATTACATTCATTAGTCCATTGTTTTATAGCCATCCAGTATGAAAGTTGGGTTAGAGACAAATCCCCAACAATAAACACAGCCACAACCACAGGATCTCAGTGACATTCCTTAAGTGCTTGATTTAAAAATAGCAGTGGAAATATAGCAGATGATTTCATTCGGTCAATACGTTTTCTGTTCTCTGATGACAGAGTTCCAGCCCGGTGTGCCCTGGAAGGGAATCCAGAGTAGTGGAGACCCAGAGTCTGACCCCTACATGACCCCTGGTAGTGTTCTTGGCTCCCCAGGACCCCCGAGCCTCAACGACTCTGACCACCAGTTACTGCGAGACAACATAGGTATTTGAAGGTCCCAGATATTTTGATGAGCATAGCTGTTGGTTTTAGTATTGCCGCTTAAACCATCACTGAGATTTGTACAGACAAAAGATCCAGTTTGGTCTCAAATAGAAGCAAAGAATAGATTACAGGTTATAGATTACATTTGCTCATCTCCAGTTTGATAAGCATCACCTGATCTGACACAATTAAAATTCAACAACTCAACAAGGCTGAACTCACTAACTGACCCTCCATTGTTAAACACACATGCACAAAATCAGGCAATGGTGGATGCAAGTGCAGCTAATTTAATATATATTTATATATTTTTTGCAGATCATGTTTTGACAATACTTAAAAACATGCTCTAGCCATTTATTGACAGACATTTTAAGGGCCAAGGATTGACAAACAGTATTCCTCACAGGCTCTATCTGCAATCCAGTAGCGCTTTAATTACCACGCCGAGCCAAACCATGATGCTGATTTGCATTTCCATTACCACTTTAAATTACAAAATAACCAGATCATTTTATTGTGAAGAATTTTATAGGAAGTTAAATGTGTTTATCACCAGAGTCTCTTGTCATTCTCTCGACCCTCGCAACTCTCTCTGCCTGTAAAGAAACGCCTTCAAGCAAGTAGCCCAGTTGCAATGGAAATGCAAATCCCTGCTGCGAAAAAAGCCACAGCTGTACTATGGTCGCCCTGTCTCGTTTATCACAGAATGTGTTTCTTTCAGATAACCTTTAATGTTTTGTAGGGCCAAACCCCACCCACAACACCTCGCTGCCTTCACCTGGTGCCTGGCCCTACAGTGCCTCAGACAGTCCCCTCAGCAATGCACACAGCACAGGTATGAGTTCCTATTTGTTCCAACTTCCCTTTAATTCTGTTTTCGTTTTGAGTCATTACTTTGAATTTCCTTTATCTTATTGGCTCAGTTGTTATTTGCTTTACAAGTTCTTTGTTTCTGTTCCTATAATTGTGTTTGCACTGTATTTATTTATACAAGTTGGGCCTTTTCTACAAAGATGCAGAAGGAGCTAGCTGTAGTGTGTCCTCTGCACTCCTGTTTCTGTGGTATGTTTGTTAAAACTCATTTTCCCCCTCTTTCTCCCACCTCTCCATTTCCCCTTCAGGAAAGTACTCAGAGTACAAGACCAGCTGGCCCCCAGAGCCCATCGGACAAAACAAGTTGTGGAAGACCAATCGCAACAGCTCACAGCTGCCACGCCCCCCTCCTGGCTTAACCAATCAAAAGCAGGCCTCGCCTTCCCCATGGGGTAGCGGAGGCCCGCGGTTGGCCCGGAGCTGGGGAGGGGGCGGGATGAATCAAGAGTCAAGATTTGGGCCAGGTACAGCTTACATGGAAACTATTTAAATTCTTTTATAATCATTTGTCAACTACCGCATAGAGGAAGATCTTCTGGACAGTGATATGATGACTCAGGTCTTATTACTGTCTGAAACCGAGGATTAAAGTTGCCTTTGTTGTAAATAAGATAATATTCAGCATAATCTTTGTATTTGCCATCAACTATGACATCCCCTCTAATCTTTTCTACCTTGTCTTCTTTTCTGTTTGTCTACATAGGCTCAGCTTGGAGCGATGGTGTTGCCTCTAGAGGCAGCTGCTGGTTGCTGCTGAGCAACCTGACCCCTCAGGTAAGGCGTGAGGGGGGAAAAAAAGGGAGGCACAGGTTAAGAGAGATAGGACACTAGAAGAAAGAAGTAAATTAGAAATGACATGGACAATTTTAGGAATTAAAAATGTTAAATATTAACAATGTCACCACCAGTATTGCTGTTGTCTACAAACTCACTTAGTGCAGAGGAAAAGACGTAAATGGAAGAATGCTGTGGAAGCAGGGTAGAATTTTAAAATTGTCTTACAGCGCCTCATCACAGCAGAAATGGACATGACATGGACATGTACAGTAATACAGATGCCCAGACAAATTGGTCAGGGTTTGAATTCAAAAGTATTTAATCGCTGTGCTCATTCATCTGTATTCCCCTTCAGTCTGTCTTATGCAAATTAGACGGAATGATGCATGACCCAGCTGTAATTGGATTGTGAAGTTGGATGAGCCATTTAATCAATTAGGGTTTGCACAAATGACACTCGCATGACACTGCTCTGGGAAAAGCATAGAAATAAAATGTTTAATTACAAGTCTTGTCAAAGTTTTTGTTTTAATAAAGTTTTTTTTTAACAATAATCAGTTTGGCCTTGCCTGTGCTCATGTGCTCAGGCGTGCACAACTTCAGAGTTACAGGGCAGTAAAGCGTCAGCGTGTAGTCTTACTGCATTACTTATTAATACATGGTTCTTATACACGTAACCATTGTTGTATAACCTCCTAGATTCCCTGACCTTTCTCTGTCCGTATAATTGATGACTCTACATTGCGGACAATTACTGTGGCATTGTCACGTCACACACACACGCACACTCTTTTATACTTAACCTTTATACTTCTTCTCCTGTAGATTGACGGCTCCACACTGAGGACTATCTGCATGCAGCATGGCCCCCTGCTGACCTTCCACCTCGGCCTGACCCAGGGCAGCGCTCTGATTCGCTACAGCAGCCGGCAGGAAGCAGCCAAGGCCCAGGGTGCACTGCACATGTAGGTCAACCTGTAACCTCACTAACCCAAATGTACTTAACGTTGAACATGCTCCGGTTGATCTAAAGAGCCTTTGTCTTGTAACTCCCTCTCAGGTGTGTTCTGGGCAACACCACAATCCTGGCGGAGTTCGTGAGTGAGGAAGAAGTTGCTCGCTATTTTGCACATTCCCAGGCCGGAGGGGCAGAGGGGGCCAGCTCAGGAGGGGCTGCGGCCGGTGGGTCGCAGGGCTCGTCTGGAACAGGCACAGCTGTGGCCAGCAGTGGAGGTAGCTCCCCGGGGAATGAGCGGGCAGCAGCGGGTACAACTTCAGGTGGAAATGGAAATGGTGGTGGTGGAGGGGAAAGTGGAGTGGCGGTTCAAGGTACTGTGAGGTCCTCTGGCTCTGCCTGGCAGAGTCTTGATGGTACAGGCAGTTCTTCAGAATCCTCTTCAGCCCAAGGACCCGGGCTGGGCATATTTTCCCAATGGAGCACCAACGGGGCAGGTGAGGGAGGAGGCGTCAGCGGGGTAGAGTCTGGGAGGTCTGGGCTCTGGGGGGGCATGACTGCGGGATACCCCAGCAGCAGCCTGTGGGGGGCACCGCAAATGGAGGAAAGGCACCAAATGGACAGCCCTGCCGCATTGTTGCCTGGCGACCTGCTGGGGGGAGGAGCTGATTCTATCTGATGAGCCCCCACTATTTGTACGTGTAGGTTTGGACACACTGATACAACATACACTGGGATACATATGTACTTACTATAGCACACAGACACACACCAACAAACACATTTACATGGTATGCATATTAATGTAATACACATATACACACATGCATACATAGACATGGTATGCATATTAATGTGCACACACAAGCAGAAATGTGAGACATGCTTACACACATTCTCGTGGCCAGACTTAAGCTATTATATAAACAAATGCAGGGACTGTTAGATGTGTATACAGCCTTTTTCCACAGATGAAGATTTCAACTGCTTAGACTTGAAACCTGAAAAAGAATGAAAAGTCAGTTGGTCTGAAAGACTTGACTGGATTGCAATGTGCTTAGTAAATAGGGGACTTTTCAACAGATTTACATACACATGCACACACCAAATACAGACGAGCCTTCAGACAGATGGGCACTGTAAACAGCATTACCTTCATCGTATAAGAGAACTTAAAACTACTACATGATGTGAGGTTAAAGTGCAGTTTGTATTCACGTCCCCTTAAAAGCGGAGACCGAATCCAAACACATGCAAACAGCTCTGATTGAAAACAGAACTGTATCTTACTGTGTATGTTAAGTTAGGTTTTTTTTCTGTTTGTATGTATGGTTTTAATTTTTGAACAGTGAAAATATTGAAAAATGTCATTGTTCTGTTTTCAAAATGCTGACCTCCTACTGTTGTATCTCACGCACTCTTTCTCTGTTATTCTCTCTTGAACATGTTTGTTACTGTTGCAGTGATAAATGTTAAATTGCTGGCAGTTTGAGGCTATGTTGCATTTCTCCATGTGTCAATACTGTGCACAGTATCATACACATTATATGGACATGAGTATGAGTGAGACTGAGACCAAGTAAAGTGGATTAAACCACCACAGTTGTTGTGCGTGTGTGTGAATGTGAGGATAATGTGTGTGTGCATGTTACTGCCTGTCATAAGTGGGCAAGGCTGCTTACTATACAGAAGGTCTATACAAAAATGTTTTGAGTGCATTCGGTATACTGCTGACTGTGTGTTAAGAAATATTGGCACTAATGCTTTTTTTTCTCTCATTTGAAGTTGTTTGGGTTTTTTTTAGCAGACTTGTCTTTTTTATTGTCCGACCTGCAATAATAAAAAAGAACATTTTAATGACACAAAGAGCTGAAGGCATATGCGTTGAGAAAATGGACATGCCAAATCTTATCAAACTGTGTGGAGGGGGAGGGAGGGGTGGGACGGGTTGTTTACAGATGCAGACTAAGAGTTACCGTACGTTTTTAATGTTCTGTTGTTGTGTATTCGTTTTAAATTAAGACAGGCTTTAACACTCCTGTTCAGTGTTTTCGTTATGAGATTTTACAAAGGAAAAATTTATTTAAACAAATGAGAACAAGATTAATAAAGATGAAAGTATTGGCTTCTAAATGCGTCCTCGTGGTTATTTGTCTGCTGTGTTTTGTGTGTGTGAAGTCAGGTTTTTTAGCTGTTTATTAAAATAACTTCCATATTAAACCATACTGCCCTTATGCTGCGATGCATATGTGAGCACTAAGCACTGCATAGTTTGTGCTCATGCTTTGTGCGTGTTACAGTGATGAAAGGCATGTGAGCTCATAGATGGCCACAGAAAAACAAGCCAGCATGTCCATCTGTCACCCTCTCATTACCATCCACAAACCAATCCTATTTAACACCCACGTCATCCTACAGTAAGCCACTGCCTACTGTATGAAATGATTTACCTCCTGATACAGTTTCAGCTTTCCTTGTGTTAAGTGAATATATCATTGCCAACAAAAACGTGATTATAGACTTTATGTATATTTTCCTCCATAGATTTAACCTAGTTTCAATGATTTTCTAACACTCGGTACCATTCTCAAATGTGTGTTTTCAGGCAAAATGTAGTGTACATCCATCCAGTGATATTTGATCCTTGTACAAACTGATAGATCAACTTCATTGATCACAGGAAAAATACAACTATCATATTATTTCCTGACATTTACAATATGAGTGTTGATTAACACAACCAATACGACCGGATCCATTTTGCAGACGGCACCGTGACTCAAAATGAGTAAGAGAAAGTAAATGGATAATTAATGAATGGTCAAATATATGGAGGAAGGAGCCGTTAGGTGTGACGTTTTCCTTTAATAACTGTGCCCTGGCAACCGGAGGATGACATCACCGACGTTGTGAACGGGCGCGTTGTTAAGTAACGAGAGGGGGAGACAGACTCGAGTGGAGAACGGCCGCTCGTGCTGCTGGAGCTTCAGGGACTATCAACAGGGAGTGCAACCGACGACAGACCGAAGAGCTGGGGGAATGAGAGCCGCCACAATCCGCTCCCATCCTCCTCTGCCCAGGCTCCTGTCCGACTGACAACCATCGGATCAGAACCTCCACCGAACCAGCTCTCGGACGAACCCAATATCGGGTGAGTGCTGGGTCGGGGGACCGGAGAAACCGAGGGGGAAAAGGGGCCTGATTCGGCCGAATCGGAGTCTAGTATTCACGGCTTACAGGAGAGGGGGAGGGGGCGAGTAGTAGGGAATGGCTATCTACACAGGCTAGCCCCGCACATAAATGGGTGCGGTTATAAGTGTGATACAAAATGTGTCGAAGTGCGATATACACATTTGTATCTTGGTTTAATTTGTACTAATGGTGCAGTACGTACCGTTACCGCGGTTCCGTTAACGTATTTCTACTAACGTTAGCTTACTCTTAGCCGCTAACACTTAACTAACGTACCGTCAAATGCCTCCGGCTGGTGGTTTTTTTTTTGTTTTACTTAAAGCGCCTGTAAATATAAAGTGGTGTTTCAACCCGTCGTATCTGTGTGTGGGGTTACGATATTTGACTAATATAAGTTATAACGTTAAAGCGAATCTGTTGCCCTTGTAGCGTAAATCACTACTCACTCGCTTCTCATCAAATTGCAACCAGGAAAGAGCAACGTAGCCTGACATCTGTTACCGTTAAAAACAACTACTTATTGAAGGTTATTAATTTTATATTTGCAAAATGTGTCTATGTTAATGCTTGTGTTTGGTGTGCAGTCTGTGACACAGGAGCTGATTGTGGAGTGACAGCTGCCTCAGTGTGAGAGCCACAGCACTGCTTTTCATGTGACACTTTTTATTTTTTTATTTTATTTATTTTATCTCTTTCTACCAATAAGTGGGTCTGAATGGCTACATATTAAGAGTTGGTTTCACACTTTGGATTGAGATGACCACAGTGGCGTATTGGGTGATTGAAGCATCGTTTCCTCCTCAGGACATCTATCACCGCAACCACCTGGAAGACTCCCCCATAAGCAGCACATAGCACTGTGGCATCTTAACCAATCCACTGTCCGGTACACGGCTACTACCATAACAGCACATGGAGCTTTTTCAGGTGCAGTGTGATTGGCTAGTTCCACACAGGCCATCTTTGAAACATCAAGCAGTGCATTCTTCACACTGCTGCTCGGTTGTCACTTCCACACGTCTTTGCAAATGAAAACCATATGGAAACGGTGGCATTTAAAATTGTGTGTCACCGTTCCTGTACCAAGTAATTAATCAATGGCGCTTACGGTGTAGCTTTGTGATTAATGTTGCTCCCTAAATCGGGTCCCTGGCTGCAGCACGAGACGCCCTCTTGGTGTAATGAAACCTAACCCTTTATTTACCCAAATCCATCTGCCTCCATCACCTGCACCGTGGCAGGCTGTCCTCTCATCCGCCAGAGGTGACGAGGAGGTCTACGTCTCAGTGTCCGTTCAGTTTTCTTTCCCATTAAACGAGGGCAGTGCGATACAAGTGGTTTTGTTTGAATCCTTTAACGAGGCTCAGATGATCCAAGAGGAGGGCTTGTAAGCCTTCATCACTGTTAAAGTAGTTTTGGACCAGAGCCGGTGTCTGCAGCTCTCTGTTTAATCCCACTGCTTACAGTCAAGCAGAGTAACTCCTGGGATGCTTCATGTTGTGATAAAGGAGGCTGTTGATGGACGCAGGCTGCATGCAGAGGACTGGTGCTGCAGGGTTGATGACTGTCCCACTTGCTTGAGTTGGCATGTCCACAAAACTGAGGTGGACTGAGAACGCTTTGTCTGGCGGTTCCTCTGGGTTGTCATGAGACCGTTTTCTGTTTCCTATAGGGGATGTGGATTGAGGCAGGAGTCAGTAAAGATGATACGGTCCGTTTCATACATTGCCTCGTTGAATCGTCAACAGGGCACGTGACTGGAAGTGTTGATCTGAAGATGCAGCGGTGCTACATTTGGACCGAGGGTCCACTGTCGCTATAAAGGGCACACTTTGTTTACACAGTGTTCCCCATTTGGTGGCGAGGAAGCGAATCTCTTGGATAAATGATGCGATGATAGATTCTCTGCAGCGCTTGGCTCTCTGAAGTTCACTGCACAGAATTGTCTGAGGGCCTTGACACAGATAAAGCCAGCCGGCGCTCGGCGGCCGCTCATGCCTTCCCTCCCCTGGCAGCGCTGGCACAGAACAGTGGAGAGCTCAGTCTTGCTTTTGCAGTGGCTGCACAATGTGGCGTGGTAGAGGGAGCGCTAAATAAATGATGATCCTGCTCCAGCATCACGTGCAGGTCTTAGCACTCGTGCATCAGTTGATCCTGCTTTCCAAGTGGCATTTCTCTGTCGCCCTCTCTTTGCTGTATTTCTTTCTCCTCCTTTCCCTGCTTTTGCTGATCTCACTTTAGCCACAACAAGCCCTGCCCCCCCACCACGACGGACACACACACACACACACACACACACACAGTCCTAATCGTGTATCTCTGTCGTGTAGCCAGACAGCTGTTTGCTGATCAACTAGCCCCGCTCAGGCAACATTCACACACAAACACGTGGTCCGTTCAGTGTGTCTGGGACTGACGGGTTATCATGGGAGTTGCTGACCGGCTGTGTTGCATTCAGTTGAGTTGTGCAGTGCCTCATGCTGTATTGTTTCAGAGTTAGTGATGAGAGAAAAGAGCTAGCATGGTGGTTGTGTGTCCTTTTGCGTGTGTTCTAATGGTTTCTGCTGGTCTGTTTGTGGCAGTGACAACTCGCAACCATGGAGCTGAGAGTGGGGAACAAGTACCGGCTCGGGCGAAAAATAGGGAGTGGTTCCTTCGGCGACATTTACCTTGGTAAGTGTAAACCCGCACTTCTTTCTGCATGCCTTACACAACTTTCCATGTGCCTCCTCTGTTAGGGTTATTTCCACATTATTTCTGGACAGTGTCTCTTTTCATTCTGTACTACTAATTTCCCCTATCTGGGCACCAAAACAGATTTTCCTTCATATTCCTCCCTCTTTGGCCTGGTACTGGCGCAGTTGCTGTGGGTCTTACAGCTGTGGTTGTGTTTTTGTGCGTCTCCTCAGGTGCCAACATTGCCACCGGTGAAGAGGTAGCCATCAAGCTGGAATGTGTGAAGACCAAACACCCCCAGCTGCACATCGAAAGCAAGTTCTACAAGATGATGCAAGGAGGAGGTAAGGGGTGAATGTAGCTTTGACACGCTGGGCAAGATTTTTAAAGCATTCCTTAGTCATTTTTGCTCTTATAAATGAAAATACCCTACTAAGTCTGCTGGACAGATGTACAGTAAGAAATGGTATCTTTTCAAACTTTTATCTAAATCCATAAGTAAAGGTGTTTTCAAGTACTTTATTACCTTGTGTAAGATTTACCAGGTTAATAAAAAGATTTGTATTCGTGCTATATTTGTTATATGGAAAATAATATGAATTGTAGGTGTGCTGGTGAAAACAGGTTGAGCAAACTTTATGCTGACTGTGTGTGTGTGTGTGTGTGTGTACTCAGTGGGTATTCCATCGATAAAGTGGTGTGGTGCAGAAGGAGACTACAACGTGATGGTAATGGAGCTGCTTGGTCCCAGTCTGGAGGACCTTTTCAACTTCTGCTCCCGGAAGTTCAGCCTAAAGACCGTCCTGCTTCTGGCAGACCAGATGGTACGACACACAAACCCTCATGTTAAATCAGGGACAGTTTCACTGTCCCCTCAGCTAAGATCCCACTATGTTAACAGCTCTGTTTACAAGTAGACTAGAGAAACATAATAATTATGATCCCACTAGGTCATGTGCATGACCTAGTTGACTTTCATGTGTTGGTGCACGTTCTATATATAAACAGTGCTCATGATTCATGAGGCTTCTTTTGTACATGTTTTGGTCTCCATTACTCTTTTGCATCAAGTGTACTTTTTAATTCTGGCCTTATCTTAGTCTGCACCGGCCTATATATCTCACTTCATACATGACTCTCTCAAGCACAACTCATCTCACCTTTTGTTCTAACTGCAGCCAAGTTGCTGTGTCAGTCTTCTAAATGTATGTTGGACTCTCCACTTATAGCCTGGGGTCATCACCTCCTCGTCCCGTCTTCATATATCCTGTTGTCCTCCCTTGTCCTCCTTTCTGCTCTAGTTTGCTCAAGGTATTGATGTATTGAGTGCGCGTACTACTGCTCAGTAACTCAAACTATTAGAAAACTCAAGGAAAGCGCTGACGTGACAGCATGAAGAATGTGATCATGTGACCTTGTGGCCATGAATTCATGTCACCACGATATTCCCCAGTGTATCCTTTCTGTATACCAATGTGTTTTATTTTTTGTGCTGCACACTGTGATAACGTGTGCCACTCTTCATCTCGCCCATCTTCTTTAGATCAGCCGCATTGAGTACATCCACTCCAAGAATTTCATCCATCGGGATGTCAAGCCTGACAACTTCCTAATGGGCCTTGGCAAGAAGGGTAACCTGGTGTACATCATTGACTTTGGCCTGGCCAAAAAGTACCGTGATGCCCGCACACACCAGCATATCCCTTACAGGGAGAACAAGAACCTGACTGGCACTGCACGCTACGCCTCCATCAACACGCATCTTGGAATCGGTAAGGCACACTTGGAACATATACACAATCCTTATTTACGTACTAGATTAGTTAATTATGCACCACATTGGGTTAGATCCTCATAAAAGAATACAGCTGTTGGCTCTTGACCCTATTATTCTCACATGTTGTGAGCCTCTATTAGAGTTGTTGTGATGCGTGTGTTTTTTTTTTTTTTTTTAAATTCAGTTTGTTACTGCTATTGTGGAGAGGTTAAGTGTCTAAAGGTACGGTTAATCCTGACTGGAGCCGACTGAAGTAGAGTTAAGATATGTGTTTAGTCCAGCCCAGGGCTTTTACTATGCACCAGGCTCATCTCGCCTCTTTTCACAATAAAACATGTGGAAGCAATACAAATTGGGAGTTGAACAAACACGGAGCCACTACCACTACCTTGAGTCGGGCTCAGGCTGCAGGAGTTTTGGGCCAACTTACCTCAGATTCAGCACTCAAATCAGAGGTATTGCCACTCAGAAGTAAACTTTTAAGCCCTTGAGGCTAACGTTGGCTAGCATACTGCCGTTGACGGATATTAAAACTGTCCCAACCCTTTTTCTCATGCAGACTTTAGGCCTCTGCTTGTGTTTTTTCTCAGCTGTTACTCCAGCGAGCTGCTCCGCCACCTCACTCTATTTTGTTTACATCTGCTTCCCCATGAGATCACGTGAGGTGGTGCATTGCTTCCTCTGGCACAATAATCGTATTTATTATAATAACAATAATACCCTGTAGTGTTTGAGATTAATTAAGAAGAAAATCTGTGAACTTCCTCCTTATGTGCATGATGCAACCCGGTTTCACAATCAGTTAGGAATTTAAACTCCTGTAATCTGAGCCCAGCTTGAGTGTCTCCCTCCCTGTTATTGAGTTATCTAGAGTGTTCATAATGTTGGTGGCCTATGCTAGGTAGTCTCGGTCGTGTGGATTATAAAAATTCTGCTCTATCAGGGTCACACCTTTGTGCGACAGCTGCATCTAAACACTGTGTTAAATGTGATTCATCAGAGCTGGCATATGAGGACATTCACCCCGAGCCTGCAGGTGTTCTGTACCAAGTGCCAGATTCTCCCTGTCAACAGTGTCATTTGAAAAAAAATTTTTTTTAAACTTAACTTTTGGTCAGCCTGTTTGTTCCTCATCGTCACCCCCATCCCATCTCAGTTTGGACGTGCCTCCTCTCTGCATCGTCTTTTTGTTTATACGCACCCTGTCGGAACATACAGAGGATGTGAGGGAAGGGGGCTCATAAGGGGGAGAAAAAGGAAATGCCATCTGGAATGGAAAACGGCCCTGTTGTTGTGTTGTCATTCAAGTGTAATGCTCTCGAAGACATTCTGCAGAACATTTTATATAACCATTTAAATAAACACATCCCCAATCTAATTGCAGTGTACAGTTGCAGCCCCAATGTGTTTACTTCGGTTGGATACATTATCTATGCAGAACAGAAAGTCCAACATTTAAGTGGGAGTGAGAGGACATGATATTTCTGTTGTAGTATTTAGCCTAAATTCATTTCATTCTACACAATAGTGCTAACAGGCCCCTTTTGTCCTAAGGGATGAGCTGACTTATTGGCCTATTAGCAACTATTATTTGTGTTGATTACAGCCTGAGCTGCGTCTGGTCACAGGTGATTGAAGAGGACAGTAGTTTTTTCATTTGAAATGACCCTCTGTCGTTGCACTAAGCAGACGATCCTCATTATTTCACTCTTGTACGCACTCTCACCCTTTCTGTCCACAGAGCAGTCCAGACGTGACGACCTTGAGTCTCTGGGTTATGTCCTCATGTACTTCAACCTGGGCTCCCTCCCCTGGCAGGGCCTCAAGGCCGCTACCAAGAGACAGAAGTATGAACGAATCAGTGAGAAGAAAATGTCCACACCCATCGAGGTTCTTTGCAAAGGATACCCTTGTAAGTGATGTGTCTTTAGTGCCTGTGTGTATTGGCAGCGACATACTGTACTTAAATGATCTGCAGCTGCAGACAACACTTAACAGTGCAAATGTTATCTAATCACTGTAGTCGAAGCTTAACACTAATTCAGTCATCTTATATTTTGCTTGCTGTTAGTGTTGTGTGTATTCTGAGTATCTCCTCATTACTGTTTATTCTCTTACAGCTGAGTTTTCCACGTACCTGAATTTTTGTCGTTCACTCCGTTTTGATGACAAGCCGGACTACTCTTACCTACGACAGCTCTTCAGGAATCTTTTCCACCGTCAGGGTTTCTCCTATGATTACGTCTTTGATTGGAACATGCTCAAGTTTGTAAGTTTACATAAAAGTGTTTCTAACTGAAGTGTTGATGTTGTTTTGTTGCTTAGCTGCTTAACTCAACTTTTCATTAGAAATCTCACTTCCAAATGTATGTAAAGGCTAAATGTGGCTGCTCTAATGTGTCAGGGTGCCAGCCGGACAGCCGAGGATGGGGAGAGGAGAGCGGGAGATGAGAGAGATGAGCGGATCGGAGGAGCCCCCAGGGGGTCGGCATCGCGGGGCCTCCCCCCAGGTCCCACCCCTGGAGCTGCCAACCGAGTCAGGAACGGGCCAGAGCAGGCCATCTCTAACCCAGCCTCACGGGTCCAACAGTCTGGTGAGCGTACTGCTGAATTGCTTTAGCCTCAAACTGTCTTTTAAGAAGAATAATGCTATGCTAAGGTGGCTTCAAATGTGGTCGGTTCTCAGTTTTACACATCATTTCAGGGAACACGTCGCCTCGTGCAATTTCTCGTGCAGAGAGGGAGAGGAAGGTGAGCATGCGGCTCCACCGTGGCGCTCCTGCTAACGTATCGTCCTCTGACCTCACAGCCCGTCATGACCAATCCAGAATTTCCACGTCACAGGTGAGACAACACTCACAGCTTCTTTAGCAATGTGACACACAGTGCGTTACTGGGGAAACGTTCATCTATGAGAATGCCATGTGTGTTGAAGTGGACAATGCAAGCTCTTCAAGCCTAATAGTTAAAGACTGGTTATCTTCTTGAGTGATGGGACTATTATTATTATTATTATTATTATTATTATTATTATTTGCAGTGAATTCCACCTCTGAGTCTTGATTTTGTTTTGCAGGTCAGCGTGCCATTCGAGCACATGGGGAAGTAGAATTCTTTGGCTCTGCATGCACATGGAACTGACAGGTAACGTCTAATTGTACTAATGTATTCACACACTAAGTGCAGAAATACACCACTCGCTAATACATCGCCCTCTCTAATGGCTTTCACTCCATTTGTCGTTGCAGGGCTGCAAAGTATACCCATCGCTCCGGATTCTTTTCCTTTTATTTTTACCTTGTCTTATGAAAAGATGATTGCCAATGGACACATGGATCCTCGGAAAAGGACAGTAAATCTTGAAAGGATCCAGGGAAGTACATGACAGTATTCAACATGCACTGTTTCATGAACCCTTTTTGCCGAACCGTGGACCACCACCACCACAATACAAAAAGCAAATGAATGGCCGACCTCACTCCGTGGTTGCTCATACCTGCTCCACTCCTCAAAACATTCCCTCAATACCTTCTGTCTGACAAATGTGAAGAACTGTTGGCATCAAAGAAACAAAAAGGTATCGGGGACACGCGCATGTTTCTCGTCAGACGTCCACTTCATGACTCATATTGGCTTAGTAAAGATTTAGCTTTTTTAGTTTCACAAAGACAACCAACCATCATGAGGAAATCTTAAATTGGAGCTTGTTATGGGTTTCCTTTCTTTGCTTTTTTTGGAAGGAATAACAGCTGGAAGATGAAGAAATGGGGAGAGTTAGGTTAGATGGTAGTGGATAAAAAGAAAGGTAACTTTTGAAAAGGATAAGTAAGTGACATTTTAGCTGTTGTAGAGTAATGTTTCTGGTGAAGTAGCAATTGGTGCTCGCTAGCCCTTCAACCATGTCGTGATGGTTTACTCTCCCTCAAAACTCGGCCACCAAAACCTCCACCACCCCATTATTTTGCCTGTTTTGACTTGCGTATTTTCTTTGGTTTTAATGTGAGGTGGGTAAGGTGAAGAATGACCATAGATTTTGCAAAGACACACTCCAAGTCTTGAGGGAAAAGCTCCTCAGGAAATTCTCACTGTATTTGACCAGAGACCATAGCTGCCCGTTTTGGCAAACAAATAGTGGCTGCAATTTTTATGATAGTTCTTAATGTTACCTTTTTTATTCTTTTGTTATTGGAGGTCATTGGGGAGTGGGCAGGCTCTGTCAGGGATGACTCTTAGGGGGATGGGACATCCAATGAAATTTCTTCTTTTTTTTTTTAATGTTTACTTCACTGTAAATATTTTTTTATTTTGATGTAAAGCCAAAATGTGGTTATTTGTTTTAAGGTGTAAAGTAGAAAAATGCATACTAATGACATCAACTGGGGCTGGGTTCAGAATTTTAGGTATTTAAAGTACTCAATTGTGGGATCTGCTACTGTTACTCTGCCAGCTGGGTCATCCAACTTTGTGTGTGTGTGTGTGTGTGTGAGTGTGTGTGAGAGAGTGATATGCTGTGTCTCCCTGCTAAAAATACAAGATTAATTTTGTCCTTGTTTGTATGCAGATTGTTTTTAATCTCCATTCTCTGCTATTTATGTTAAACTATTTTTTATTTGTCTGAAATAACTTTATTCTCGTTTCTGTTTAATTTCATCTTCCTCTAACTTATTAGAAGTAGCTTGGTTTCGTCTGTCCCTTTTGTTCTTCTGTTCTTAGGCTTCAAAGGTTGTCCATATCATACATAGGGCTTTCTATATTCCTTCTGCAAAAATTATACGCTAATAGTTTTGATGTCACCTTTGGATTTTAACCTCCAGCAACCTTGATGATGTCATTCAAAAGAAAACAACTGATGCAATTGCAGGGATGTGTAAATAGCAGTGTACCGTGTGTGTGTGTAATTACCTTTGTACAGGCCACCATGACCCAGTGGTATTGTAACTGTTGGGTTGGGAATGGTATAGAAGAGTTTGAGGTGATGGGGATTTCACTTTATGTATTGTGTACTGATATCTTGTACAGTTCTTTAACACACTTTATTTACAACAGTATTTGTGTATATTTTATGAAGTAATAAAAATGAATAACGTTGCCCACAACTTTGTGCTGCCCTTACTGCTCATCTTTCCCTTTACTGCTGCAAGTACAGGTTGTTGTTGTTGTTGTTGTTGTTGTTTAAGGTGGTGTTTGTTTGTGACTGCATGTTTGGACACAACAGCAGCACATGCAGTGCATCCAGCCTGTACTAAGTCACATCATGTTCAATAGGAAAAGAGGAGAAGTGAAACGCGTGACTGCGCATGCGCCCAGAGTTGCTGCTGCTGCTGCTGGTACAGTGAACTACGGATGGTGATGTGGATGAAATAACGGTGTCCAGTTCATCAGCCGTCGATGGGAAATGGCAAGAAAATATTAGTTGTTGTTCATAGACGCTGTGATATTGTAATTGAGTGTGTCGCTTCATAGAAGCGTGTTCTATCTCTGCTTTGTTTAGACTTTACGGGGAGAAGCAACAGAAAGCTAGCGCCAGGCTAGGAAGGCTGGCTAACGTAAGCTAGCAACGGCGCTCGGCGTAAACGCTCAGCTGGCGACACTTGTCTTTACTTAAAAAAAGAAAAAGGGCAGGATTCCGGGGTTCAAACAACGATGCAGTGATTAGATAACCTGGCTCACTGTCGTCTGACTGTTAGCACTGGGCCAATTAACTTTTTATACTCCCAAAGGTTTGCAATCGACTTGAGATGATGAGCTAAATTGATGCTTTGATTGAAACCAGCGCCGATCAGACAACCGCAGAGGAGGTGAGTGAAGCAGAGCACTCAATAACACCTACCATTTATTCATTTCTCTCTTTCTTAACTAATCCCATAATCAAACTCCTCATCACTGAGGTGAATATTGACTCCGCTGTATTTCCATAAAATATGATGTCACTGTTTTGGTGAAATGCAGCACGGCTATGTGCGGTACTATTCCGGAGGCTGAAACCTGCGCACTCGTCCTTTGTGGGAGCTGTTCCAGCGGTGGTCAGTGCTAAACAGCCCCGTGGTCTCCAGCTGATTGAACACCGCCTCAATGGCCCCATGCTTCACAGTACCTCTCCTAGCCTTAGGACTTATGATGGCCTGTCACAAAGACTGCTGATTCGATTGAGGTCAAAGTACAATGCATGCTTTGAAACCTACCCACGGGTGCAGTCAGCAGGACTGATGAGCTGTCTCTCTCTCTTGTCTGTGGCCCACTGGGAAGCATCCCGCTTTGTTGCTGTAGGTGCAAGCTGGTGCTTGTATATTCTGAGCACAGACCTCAGCCTGAATGTTTCTCAGATATGTAGATATGTTTGATAGATTTACATGCCTCCAGTCATGGTTGGTAAATAAATAAGTAGAATACATTTTCAGACTACTACATGATGAATGGTGAGACCCTCCCCCCATATATAGTATGTATATAGTACATTACTTCTGTTTGGACACTGACAAGCTTTGTTATTATGGAAAGTTAAACTGGAACTATCTAACAATACAAATATCATATTGCCCAGCCCTTAAATACATCAGTTGTGAAATGTCAGCCTGATGAAACACAGTAAAAAATAAAAATAAAAACCCGTCCTGCTTACATTTTCTGCGCTGTCCTGAATTCATCCCCTCAGTGTTAATTTGCCTAAGTAGTTAAACGTATTCTCCCGGTGTGACATGCTGATGTGCTCCTAGTTACTGCATTGCCACAAGCTGATCAAGGCTTTGGCAAGAGGCATGAGTCATCCATGACCACATTGAGTACCAGCCTATATTTAGCTGGTGCACAGGGGGGTTTGAAAGTCATTGTGAAATGAGATTTCACTGTGAATGATTAGATTATCGCCTTCCTGGAATCCACACCAAGAAACAGACGTAGTTGGAGAGAGGACGGCGCTCGGAGACGTGCAGTGATTTGAGGGTGGCAGAACACGGAGCATCTTTATGGATGCTTTTGGTGTAGCGAGCTCCGGTTTGGTCCGTCTTGTTTTCATTCGTCCTGATCGGTGCTGCGTGACAGACACTGCTTGTCGTATTTTCACTTCCTGTAAATCACTACTGGTATTTTGAGTTCTGGATATGTTCCCATTCTGCACGAATGCAGTGTTGAGCATACAAGTCGATGCAAACCCAGTAAATACCATTCAGCTGGTTTTGGACTGTGCCTTGCTGCACAGTTGGCTTAGTTTTTTGACAATGAATGTTGAGAAAAAGTGAAGCGCAGTTATGATGCTTAAAGCCACTCAGCAGTGGGAAAAAGTTATATCCGACTGAGTATCTCACATCTGTCCCAGCTAGAGCTCCGGGGACGTAATGGCTACCTTTTCGTAAACAAAGCGAGAAACTTTTAAGAACATCTTTATCCGTTTTAGAGAGCGTGCTTCAGGGGGAGGTTTCGTTATGGTTTCACTGTAGAATCTACAGCAGGTCAGGTAGGAGCCCATTTTGTGGAAAGTTGTTCCATCACTCAATATGGAAAGCGCCGTTTCTCGCTACTCTACGCCTCGTCCTGCTCTCGGCAAAGCACAGAAGAAAAGAAGGGGGGAAAATTGGGTCAGCAGCCCTCAGCTCATCGCTGTCACACTGATTCGCTGTGTTTGAGTGATTCAGCCCCCCCCCCCCCCCCCCC
>NW_023339696.1:4171511-4215974 GCF_004916995.1 Morone saxatilis
CCTCCATGTGTTGGCGTGTGTGGTTTTTACACTCTTTATCAGCCTCTCCTCACCCACCTACCTTATGCCTCCTCTTTTCACTCCCTCTGTTTTGATCTCGCCTCGTCTGTCTCTCCACACAATCTCTTTTGCGCTGTAGATCCGTGCAGTGTCCTAGTTTGCTCTGCTCTGTATCTTTTTCTGTTTCCTCATTCTAACATCAGCAGATGTTGGCCTGAGATTTAGGTCTTAGTCTGCGCACGCCGGTTGCAATGCAGAGTGTTTCATTCAGGCTTTATAACGGGAACACAGGGGTTGTTGTCGACCATAAGCTACTTATTTCAAATGTATTGGCTAAATTAGTTTGTATTACCTAGAGAGCGTCTTGATTTAGTCTCATCTACACCCTTTGTTCATACAGATGAGTCAGCTTTGGCAGCGAGACATAACCCTGTCAGAGAGGTTGGGTAATGACTCTCCTGTCGGCATTGCCCCTGGGCCCCCAGCCACTGTGGCCCCACAAGGATCCAACTCCTCCTGGATGCCAGAAGCACCAGTGGTCACACCAGAAGAGCCCTTCTTCCTCATGACCTCGACTGCCCAAACAATATCGGGGTTTTTTGTTTGGACAGCTCTTCTGATCACGTGTCACCAGGTAAGGAGAGCCTGGCATGTGTCCCAGAGGGTTCGAACTAACCTAACTAACGTCATGATTTCAGTTTCTGTGTCCACAGCTAGTTATTTTCCAATTTGTTGGAGTTTGTTGAGTACAAACAACTCCTTTTGAGCAAAAGCACAGAAAAAGCAAACAGCAGACACATTCATTCATTCATTCATTTTCCATGAGCCCCTGTTAATCTATGGTTCTGTGTGTGCGTGGTCACACAGCAAACATATGTGTGCACTTAGAAAGTTTCACATCCTGTGGGGGGAACGCTTCTTCCAGATACTGACTGATTTTTTACTTAGTGTATCCAAATTACTAGCCAAGCATTGGCTGAAAACTGAGCACTTACACGTGGATGCTTAATACACATTTAGGGTTATGTGACTGCAACGAGAGTAAATAAAATGTACCTATTTTTTAGGAATAAAAAAGTGCGATTGACTGCTGTTCTAGGGATGTTTGCTACCAGAGTAAGTCAGACTTCTTACCCAAGATCAGCCTGAGCTATCCTCCTAAGATAGTTGCAAACACTAAGTGTTAGAAACAATTATATAAAGGATGCCCTTTCAGATGAGCGTCTAGTTGTTGTAGGTTTCTTTTTCGACATGAAACAAATACCAAAAGGGTATCCGGGGATGTTGCAATTCATGGTCAGCTCCTCATCCCCAAGGCCTCCAGGGAGCCTCTTGTGCCGATTTTGATTGACTGAGGTCGATTATGCCCCTTGAAGCACACCCAGCATGACAAATACCTCAGGTAGCCTAGCCATAGGGTGTGTGCTGCATGAACTGCTGCTTGTCTGTAGCCTATAGAAATCTAGGTTTAGAGGATATCAACTAGTTTCCTGTGCTTTGTCAGTTCAGAATAGTGTTGAAAAGGGTTTTAGGAGAGGTGTTAGTGGTGCAGTATAGTGCGTACGTGCTGTTTGCCTTGTTTCTGTCAGCCCTCATGTTACACTGAAGTCTTTTGGTGAGCGTCACTTATATGTAAGTGAGATCTGTTGTTCCTGGAGGCTTAGGTTAATGATTTGTCCTCCATTGTTCGCTGCTGCTCTTCAAGTACGGGGTTAAAGAAGAGCCCACTGTCACTCTGGCAACAGGTGCTCCTGGCTCCACTACGACATCAAAGAGCATGGGATGGGTGTGAGTCTGTGCAGGGGGGGGTCACCTAGCAACAAGGCCTGTGAGCGGAGTGCACTGTCTCGCTTGGTGTGTTGTCACCCACTGTTTGTTATTTTACCAAAGGTGTGTGTCTGTTTACAGGCCAGGAAAGGTGATAGGTGGGACATTGTGTAAGTGGAAAGGAGCCGGATGGAGCAGACCGACGTGCTGGTGACAAAGGCCCGCCCTGCTCTTCCTGCCGTCTGCTGCTCTCAATAGGAGTGATAAAAGCCCAGTATCCATTACCCAAAACAAGCCCTTGTGTCAGTGCACGCACACAACCCACACCCTTCCCACACACAGTACTCCAACATACAGCTCAGGCAGATGTATACTGGCTGTATTCTGGCCTGTGCAGACAGACTAGAGTCTGATGAGAACACACATGCAAGTTGCATGAGGCAGAAATTATGCAGCTAACCCATTTATCCACCACATTCTGGGCTGTGGTTTCACAAGGAGGAAGCTGATGAATATTCCCCTCGCAGTTTCTTTTCCTACCTCATTATTATAATGTGACCGAGATGTGTGGCTGTTTCAAACATTAAAATCCACGGTATAACAGTTCTGTATACACAAGACCTAATTCTTGGGATATTTTGCACATTTTAGATTATAATTGTATGTGTTCTGCATCCTGCCAATCTGCTGTTCATCAACTGACACAAGCATTTTTAGGTTGTTTTGAATGTTAACAACCGGTTCTAAATCGTCCAATCCACCGGAAACATATGCCTCCGAACTTATCAGTTCCTTTTATTGACGCTGGCATGTTTTCCAAACTCAAGCGTCAATAAGAACGAGTCATGGCGGAGAGGGAGAAGCGGTCCAAAGCGTGGCTTCACAAAGAAATATTGACAACAGTGCTAGTTGTAATGTCTGTAAAACTATAACTTCAAGTAAGGGTGGAAGCCACTGCTTCCCAGCCGAGCAGCAAATCTTAAATATCCTATTTTATGGATCAGATTTTTCTTCTTTGACTAAGAAAACCTAAATGGAAACAAATGTTCAAATATTCTCTCATTTAATTATTTTGAAATAATGATGCTACAGCCAGTTTGACTCGGCCATTAGTTCCCAGCCAGCAAGACCCTTTCACGCTCGCTGCACAGGGAGGAAAAATGAGCGAGAAAAGGGTGTATGGGTGTCACTGTTGGGACTCGAGAACCAGTTCCAGTTGAGAACCGGTTCCAAATAAAACAGCAGTTGAACAGTGGAGTCACATGAATTCTTACTTCTCTGTTACTTCACTGTGTTCAGACTCTGAGATAATAAAACAGTTGTGTTGACGCTGAAAATCTGTGTAGGCCTATTGTTTTTTCGATTGGTAGACTTGTATTGGTATCAATAAATTAATTTTAGTTCTCATTCCTTTGCACCTATGCCTGTGTTCCAGTGTATTTTCTTGTCTTTCTCTCCCTCCTTTGATTATTTAATTTCTTGTAGCTTATGCAGTATTTCTAGCGTGAGCAGCTCTGTTGCAAAGAGTACAAATGATGATTCAATATGATCAAGAAAAGATGTTCCCGCTGCTCCCATAGCTAACTTACAGAAGGCTGATGTTAAAAGTTAAAGCCTGTTTTTGTTGTGCTGAAAGAGCATTCAGTCACCACACATGTGGACACAATTATCCACAACTGAGACAGTGTGTGATGTCTGATGTCAGGTTCATGTTTCTGGGACTCATTTGTGCACCGAATTCGTGCCAGAATCATAAAAGATCAGAGGAATAATATAAACTTCTGCCGTAGAATTGATATTTGGACTTGATCTATTTTGGTGAATACTCTTTTCACCTCTGTTCTTTCTCTCTTCTTTGTAGATATACATGCACCTACGTTACTACAGCTCTCCAAACGAGCAGAGGCACATAGTAAGGATCCTCTTCATAGTCCCCATCTATGCCTTCGACTCCTGGCTGAGCCTTCTTTTCTTCACCAATGAGGAGTACTATGTGTACTTTGACACGGTCCGAGACTGCTACGAAGGTGAGTGAATAGAGGAACGCAGCGCAATGAACCGCTCCACTAGCGTGTTCTGCTGCAGGCTGCATTACACGCTGCCATAAGTGGCATGCAAACAACAGACCAGTATTCACCACAGTGGTGGGAGTTGGTGTTTTGTGATCTAATGTGTCTTTTGACTCCCAGTAGAAATAAGGGTGTGAGAATTTATGTGTTGTGATACCTCAGTGGCAGATGGCCTTTGCAGTGTCTTCATTTACAAAGGTTGCCATCTTTGTTCTTGTGTCTCCATGGCCTCTTGGGATTGCAGGGGAGGGGGATCCTGTTTCCTAGCAACTGTATGAAAACGAGCAAATCCTTTGCAAAGACTTTTAAAAGGCTTCTCACTTGTGAGCCGATAAATCGTAAGCTTATTCTTTACAGCTTACAAGCCTGTAATGCAGCTATTGCATCTGAGTATTGAGGCAGATTCCAAGCGATTCCATAACATGCAATGGTTATGTTTGCTCTTATTATTCCATCATCACATGTGCTTTATAAGGGTAATTGCCTGAACATGATTTTAGTGCTGTTAGTTTAGCTACAGGAAGGCAAAGATGCCAAATATCAGCTGGTTCAAGCGACTCAGACTGAGGATTTGCTGCTATTCTCTGTTCATATCATTGCAAACTGAAAACCTTTGGGGTTTGAACTGTTGGTTGGATAATCAATTCAAAGAAATCTCATTGGATTCATCACATCATTTTCTGGCATTGTACACTAAACAGTGAACTGATTCGAACTGATTCATCAGAAACAGAGCCGACAGTTTAATTGTTCCTTAAAACAATGGTTCGTTGTGCCCCTGTACACACTGACAATATCCTGTCATGAAAGGCAGCTGTGAGCAGTGTTTGCTCAGTCTGCTGTACTCGTAGTGTAGCAGTTGTGACAGTGTCTGAGAGACGCCATGGTAGGGCAGCACCTGTTAGGGCAATGTATTGTTTAATGTAGAGACAGACATAGGGTTTATTATAGACACAGTTAGTGCCGTCCACTGCAGGTAAAATACAGGGTTCCCATGCATCCTGGGAAACCTGAAAAGGCTGGAAATTTAGAGACTACATTTCCAGTCATGATAACACATGGACATTGATTAAAATGATAAAATATCCTGGAAATAATCTCTGTTATCTGTAGCCCCTCACTCACCTACTGAAACCTGGGTGAGTATTAAGTCTTCAAACGGGTTCTCCAGATGCAAAGTTGAACTGACTTTCCAGCATCAAGTACAGTTTTTCCAGAACTTAAAGGTCCTGGAAAATGATTTCTTACAAAGAGTGTGAACCCTGAGAATATACACATAGTGCAGTAAGTGCACAGTATTTAGAGAAAGAAGCATTTTAAATTGTTTTCATGCTGCCAGTGTTTGCTTCTCTCTCTCTCTTACACACACAGACACAAGCTCACTCAGCTGCCGGTAGTAGAGTATTTGTTCCTCTTCCAACAAAGTGCATAAACATCCCCAAAATGTACCTTTAGTTCTTTCTAAATTCTCTTTCTATCCATTTATACCAATGTTGTGTACCTTGTGCACATGTGGGGCCCATTACTGTATCTGCCTGTTATGCTACTGCTGTTAAATATGTATTTTTATGTCTCTTTTGGAGTGCATATCACAATTCAGTACATATTACAGAATGACTAAATGGTAGAATAGTGTATGAAAGTATACTGTTACTGCTATTATATGACCGAGTTTTAATAAGACAGTATTGAATAGTCCGCTTTGTCCTTGCAATAAGCCATTTCTGTGGAGTTGCTCTTATTATTGACACTCTTGAATATTTATTCTTTCAAACTGCGTGTTAAAAGTATTTCATACTGCGAGTCCCTTTCAAGCTAAAAGCAGTGCAAGTGAAAATAATACTGAATGCGTAGTTATCCCACAAAGCCAACCCTGTGCTGACTTTGTTCTGGCGGTGTGCTGCAATCACAGGCGTGCTTTTAAACTCAGCCACTTGAAACAGTAAAGAGAGCAGCGGCAGTAGGGAGCTGGTATCCGTGGGTTACCCTTAAATTAGCCTGAGAACACCTGGGGCAGCAGACGAAACACACTGTGCTCACTCAGGGACGCCAATTGCTGGGATCAGTATGCAGCCCAGTCAGGTTTACTTGAATTATATGTTACTCAGCAAAATAAATAAATAGCCAGTACATGATTGACCAGTCCAGTGCACAGAACATCATATAACTGCCATGTGTGCTTTTTTGTGACTAATAAGTGTAAATAAGAGGGATAGAAAGATGAGAGCACATATGTCTTTCCATCTATGAAAGACGTGCCACTAGAGCAGTGGTCTCCAGACATGAATCTGTAGATTTTTTTATTCCTGTCAGACAGCTCAGACTTTGCTGTTTAGCCGCGTAGCTTGTTTTCTGTTGCGTAACTGTAACCATACCTTGGATGGGATGTTCATCCGAAGCCTTGCTTAAATAAAACACACCCAAAAATCTGTAAATGCAACCAGTGCAGCCTGTTGCTTTGATTAAGTCGATTACTTATGAGATCCGACCAGTGGGTAGAATAGAAAGGGATTAGAGGCACACCTGGTGTAGCTTCACGTTTAGGTCCACGATGCTGTGGAAGAATACTGCTAATACAGATCAGAATCGTATTGTAACATGTGACTTTTTGTGTTAGTTACGTAACGCATTACATGAGTGATTATCACAGGCCTAAATGTGCGTCGTTCTGTTGTGTAAGATCTGTATTGTTTCTCTGAACCGTTTGTGTTACGTGACAGCGTTGTGTGGCAGCGTGACACGACCATGAGCTTTCTTCAGCGTTTGCTTTCTGCAACAATGTTTCCACAGGTGTCCCATTATCTTTACCATTATCCACTTCTGCCCCCAGTGCTAGAGATACTGTACCATACAATTATGCTTAGGCTTATACCTCACCCACAACATTACCCAATCATCTCTAAGCCTGCTGATGGGGATGACTCACCTCTCTTCCTTGAAATGGCAAGCTCAGCAGTTCTAAAACAAAATCAGAAAAGCATAACTGTAATTACGACCGTTACACCATGGGTTGTCGACAACATCGGCTTCAGTGATCATGCATCAGTGTGTTTTTGGAGGCTGTTAGAAATAACCAACCCCACATCAGCAACATCGACATGCTATTTTTGTAAGAACCTTAGTATAAATGTAGGTTTCTTATTTACTTGTGAGCCATTCTGAAGTCAAAATTAGCTTCAGACTTTCTCCTGCTAGAGAGGGATGAACCCTTGGTTGACTCTGACATGATGTGTAACCCTGAATCTGGATTTTCTGCACAAATTTGCTTCTAATCTAATGCTTGAAACACTTACACTTACTTTATGGCTAAAAAACATAACCTTTTTTTCCCACGTGTGACACTGCAGCCTTTGTCATCTACAACTTCCTGAGTCTGTGTTATGAATATCTGGGAGGAGAGAGCGCCATCATGGCTGAGATCAGAGGGAAACCCATTGAGTAAGTCTTTAGCTCTCATCTTCCCTCTTTTTTTAATTTCATTTCTTTCTTTTTGGTCTAAACAATTGCTTGAGAAATGTCATGATAACGATTTGGACCTGTATGAACCTGCACTCCACTTTAGGTCAAGCTGTATGTATGGAACCTGCTGTCTGTGGGGCAAGACGTACTCCATTGGTTTCCTCAGGTTTTGCAAACAGGTACCAATCGAAGGGTGTTATATCTATGTTTATGTGTTGTGCTTTACAGATATATGAACTACTTTCATA
Source organism: Morone saxatilis (assembly GCF_004916995.1). Lineage (NCBI taxonomy): Eukaryota > Metazoa > Chordata > Actinopteri > Moronidae > Morone > Morone saxatilis. The sequence continues at coordinate 4,179,055 of NW_023339696.1, forward strand.
GGCGTGCACAATAATTATCAGGGCAGGTAGATCATCGGCTGATAATGTGATATTTATATTGTTATGTATTATTCCAATAATTAAATTCTAGCCAATAAATAATCGGTTGATAATAATGATATATTATTTTGAATTCTTTGTGGAAGTTTTTTGATGGATTTTACTAGAACATTTGAAGAGTCAAAACTGTTCTTGGTGCCAACTGTGTTTCTTGCCATCACATGAACTCACATAAACTTAAGATTGTGAACTTCTCTTTAAAATACAAAATTGATAAATTATCAGTTACCTTATTATGCTCATTATATCAGCTGAAAAAAAATTCCATATCATGCATCCCTAATGTTTTATTATGTTAACTATAGATTCAATATGACTTGCATATCCATAAAAATGTCCATACGGTATAAAAATCTACATGCAGATAATTTAAGATTAAATTACTGTAGTTTAGAAAGTTAAACAAACTGGTATGGCCTTTCTGCTTTTACTGCTTTTTATTGACCTGTTATTCTCTGATCTTCTCTTTTTTACCTCATACCTACCATGTTTAATTCCCCCCCTCTCACACACTCTTGCTTCCTCAGGCAACTCTCCAGTTCTGTGTGGTGAAACCCCTGATGGCAGTGATCACTGTCCTTCTTCAGGCCTTTGGGAAATACAAAGATGGAGACTTTAAGTATGTTTCCTGAACAATGTTCCCACCGTCATTCACAACATGGACATCTCCATGCTCCATGTTGTGTCACACTACTGCAGACACTGACAGACTTTAGACCATTAATGGCTGAGCAGAGTTTAACACACCCTCTGAATTCAGACAATTCATATCTGTAATGAGTAATCAAAAGATAGAAACGCTCTAGAAAGTCTCTAGTTATCTCTACTGTGCAGTTGTTAGGTCATTACTATAAGATCTCTAATGAGGGCCTGTATAAGTGCTGCTCTACAGTCCATATTTTAATGAACTTGATGACCCGGAGCTGCATATTTATGTAGAAATACACTCATCAACCGAGCCGCAGCTTTCCCAGAACTAGGACACTATTTTAAATGGTTTCACTTCCTTTGTTTAATCACTTAGACGTTTGTCATGTGTGTCATAGCTAAAGCACATTCTTTTGTGTCTCTCTCCTTCAGTGTGGCTAGTGGTTACCTGTACGTGACCATTATCTACAACATCTCAGTCAGTCTGTCACTCTACGCCCTCTTCCTCTTCTACTTTGCCACGCGTGAACTGCTTGTCCCGTACAACCCTGTGCTTAAGTTCTTCATGGTCAAGTCAGTCATCTTTCTCTCCTTCTGGCAAGGTAAGAAGAACACGATCTGTGCTTGTTAGCACACATCAGCACACATACCCACTTTTTCTGACATGATTTTGTTCAGCAGTCTGTAGGTATGTATCTGTATCCAAATATTGGGCACATTTTAAATGAATTTCCAAAAGATTGGCAAAAAAAATGGAAACCTGTAATTGTTCCCTTCTGTGCAAATATTCTAGTGTGCGCACTAAGATTGCATACTATAATTAAAAGACAGCTATTTTCATTCAAGAAAAACCTCTGGATGGTGTTTTTGCTGCTGCCATTTATGGGTTTTGCGGTGCAGTCATGTGAAATCTATGATACTGCATTGCACTGCCAGAAATTAAATCAGATGAAAAGGTATGTTAAAAATGTCCAACTGGACATTTCCCCCTTCAGTCACCGCCCCAAGTAGTTTCACAGCTGGGAGACGAGCAGCGAGTTTGCTACGTGCAACAAGCTCTCTTAGCTTTAATAAACAAAATAAACTCAAGATGTCAAGAAAGAAAATATATGAAACATCTGTTTTCTGAAAACGTACACCTTCTGAATTATTCTCTTTTATCAAACTAAGAGCTGTTCAGTTGCCTTGTTAACTCATTTTGAAATACACTTCATTAAAACTCACAGAAACAAAATAAAACTCAATGAAACCGTCTTGGTTAGTCATTCCAGTGTTCCAACAATCATCAACTCTGGTGTCATTACCTCACCAGGGACCTTTTCAGTTTTTGAACAGATGTTCAATTTCTGTCTCCACTCAGGTTCTCTCATGCACAGATTCAAATGTGTGCCGTTGAAAACTCTCTTTGTGTCTGTTCTCCGTTTGTGATTTCTGTTCTCTCCCCCCGCCCGTGTTTGTGCACTTCAGGGATGCTGCTGGCCATTCTGGAGAAGTGCGGAGCCATCCCTCAGATCAGCTCGGCCGACTTCTCTGTGGGCGAGGGAACGGTTGCCGCTGGTTACCAAAACTTCATCATCTGCATTGAGATGTTCTTTGCTGCTGTTGCTTTGCGCCATGCCTTTACTTATAAGGTCTACATGGATAAGAGACTGGACTCATATGGTAAGGGAAGTGTGTGTGTGTTTGCAGGTCTTAAGAGGCTGGTGTAGTTCTGATGGGTTTGGGATCACAACGGTTAAGCAAAATGTGTTTTATAATGAGAAAGAGAGCCTGTATGTAATGGTGTACCATATTCTGTCTGCTGTGAACATTGTGAAATGGGTCTCGATACTGATTCCCTCAACCTTACAGAGCTGATCTGACCTCGCTCTTTGTGTCCCAGCCTTTTTACTTTACTGATTCCTATCTTTGACACTCTCTATTTTGAGTCTTTCTCTTTTCTTCTGCTTTGTTCTTCTGTTCCTTCATTTTCATCTTGTGTTCCTTGTCTTTCTTTGTCTCTCCTTTTTTCTCTCTTCTTCACTGTGCTGCACTGACAGGCTCATTTCCTATCTATGGACAGTACGGTAGGTCTGATGTTAGCTGTATTTTGTCTGTATCTGTATCAGTTCTCTATGTTTGCCCCCATTACAGTTCTTTTTGTTACCCTTTTTGTGTTTGATTGTAGTTAAATGTTCATTACTTTAACATTGTTTGCAGTTCAGCATGAATTCAGTTTATATATTTAAAGTCATGGGGGTTACGGCTGTCTTGTTTTGTGTCCTTAAGTATATTTTGCAGTCAGTGAACATTTTCATTTCTCCTGGCCCCATTTTGTTCCTACCCTGGCCCACCCAGTGTCCCCCTTCTGCTCTCTCAGCAGAAAAGCAGATTTTTTTTATTCCATCCTGCTTCTTAAATTTAGCTAAATTTGTATTTTATGTGGAATTTTAACTGGAATTAAACTGTTTCCATCCAGCTTGACAATTGATAGACGTGGCATTTTGAGATAAACAGCATTAGCAAATGCCTGCGCTCACAAGGCTGATAAACAAAATATGTTTGCAGTCACATCTTCAGGCAGCCATGTCAGTGTGGCTGCCTGTATAGTTTTGGGAAGTTTGGCTGTGAGTTTTGGGAAGGTGGTGAAAAAGTTGATTTCCCTGTACTATACCTCTCATGCAACCATTACTGGCTAGCGTATATATTATGTTATAGGAGTACACCAATGTATTTTTCTGTTTCATTAATTAATACAATTCTAATCTAAAACAACATGTCTGGCTAACTGGCTAAAATAGCCATGTAGATTAGATTATAATGTGTATGATAATTTCTTGGTTTTGATATCAGCATTATATATTGGCCATTGGTCGCCCTGCTCTCTAATATCAGCATCAGCCATTGAAAAACCCCTAACGGTTGCCTCAGTTAATCTAAACAGCTGGATGGAAACATAGTTTCTGTGCTTTTTCTCACTCATCTGTTACTTTCATATTGCCCTCCCTATCCATCCTGCTCTGTCTCTCTTTATTCATTTTCTAACCTTCCCACCTCCAGGTCGCTGTGCCCCAATGAAGAGCATCTCCAGCAGCCTCAAGGAGACCATGAATCCAGGGGACATGGTCCAGGACGCCATCCATAACTTCTCCCCAGCTTATCAGCAGTACACCCAGCAGTCCACACTTGAGAGAGGTGGGGGGCCACCCCTCTCACGCAGCCACAGTAACCTCAGCACCCGCGGGGACAACGAAAAGACCCTGCTCCTCAGCTCCGACGACGAGTTCTGAGACTCAAACGCTCACTCAGAGGCTCACTTTACTCTTGTAGCCCATATTGATTTTTTTTTATCAGCTATGTGAGACAGATCAGATCCATTGTTGCTACCTTAACAAGGAAGATCAGATTCTGTTTTCTTTCCTTCTTTTTTTTCCACATTTAGACAACAGTGAAAACATAAGATTCATGTCAGACATACGAAACAGACTGTCGGAAGGGCTTGAGTGTATTATAAGGAAGAAGAGGCGGAATAATGGTACCGTAGGAGAAGAGGGAGCATGAAGAGGGTAGAAAAGTTATCACAAATATAGTTGGGGAGAGGAGAAATTGAGATTTTTAGGTTTATTTAGTTGTCATTTGTGTTGATGTAATAAAGGCCAATACTGACAGAAATACCATATCTACATCCATTTAATATGGATTGGTTCAGACACCTGTGCCTGCATATAGCGTCCTTATGCTGCACCACATCGAAAACGATGACAGATATCAGGTTTGTGCTAGAGCAAGTAAGTGCCATCTTCATCTAAAACACATGGCCTCTTTCATCTTTTCGTTTTTTTTGTACAGATTCTCGATCCACACTCCCCCTCACCCCTCTGCCAACTCTGCCTAGTACCGAAACATTGCCAAATAGAGGGAGCAGTACCCTGTGCTCCAGCTAATGAGACACTGTCTCAAGACGTAGAAATGATTTATAGTCAAACTAAACTAAGGAGCCTTCGAATTCCAGGGCTTTAATATATAAGAATTGAATCACAAATATTTTTTTATTTAAATCTTTTATGACCTTGAAGGTGTAACTCATTGAAAGACTAGTTTGTTGGAAATTTGTCATTCCAGAAATGTTGAATTAATATGCTGAATATTCTGTGTTTGTTTGCATTTTGTTGTGGGTTCATATGAACAAGTGACTCAAAAGATTAATTGTACAACTCCAGCTGTTGGCCTGACTTGGGCTCCTCGCACAGAGGGAACAGCTGCAGGAGAGATTTCAGTGTGGGGCAGAGAGACCGACGGAAGGACAACACCCACACAGATTACAGATTACTGAAGAAGCAACACTTCCCTGCAGTGCCGGCCCAGCTGTGATGTGCTATGGATTGTAATCCCATAATTAAGGGCATTACATGTAGCACAGATCAGGCCTGCCTCTGCTGGTATCGTTTATAATGGCCTCACTGCTATAGTAGCAGTGAGAGTGAGGACATTGATCATTACAGACAGATAAGGCCATGCAGAGATCTGTCAGTGCAAACAAGGCTTTTAATCCAACTGGACTCACATCCAGAAAAAAAATATATGGGCATTAAAAGTTGCGAGATAATAGAATATTCAGGTAGTGTTAGAAAATATACATGTACTTATGATTAATACATGTACGGGGCACACTATGCTAGAAGACAGTGATGCATGGTAGAAAAAAAACTAAAGTGAGTCAAAACCTTTAGACCTGCCTGTCCTCCTCTAGGTCTTATTATCTTTTGGAAAAAGATAATAGTATAATAGTTTGAGTTTATTGTTCACACGCGACCAACTACTGTTTAATATGCGTTTTAGCAGAGGCCAGTATAGAAGTCACTTGTGTGTGATTCTAAATATTTGATGGAGGAGCACGACATCAGGTATACAACCTGAGTGGATCCTTTCCATAGGCGACGCTGCTGCCTATAAATGTGCAATTCATCGTTTTTTTTTCCTCTTGTCATGTCGAGTGCAGAGTCCAAACTGATTTTACACATTGACTCAAGCCCATTGACTGCAGGTTAACAAACAATACAGTCCTTGTGAGTAATGAATGTAGTCAGGATGAAGAAAACAGCCAAATTGATGTGCATCCTCAGAAGAGTACAATCGACTTCCTGATGAGAAATCTGTATTCAGTTAGCAGAATAATTGAAGTGTTTGTTAAACTGTTGGTTTTCAGCTGTGACTGCTAACACATATAAATATATATAATTTAAGTAATTTCCCCACGGGGATTATTAAAGTATTTCTGATTCTGATTCTGATTCATATCACTACCAACCATCTCCTACACAAAATAATTAACAGTTAATATGACTTGTGTATCCATCTTTCCACCGAACCTGTAGAGCTTCAGTTGAAGGCAAGGTCGAGTGAATTTGTTCTATTAATGTAACATTGACTTAATGGTATTGAAAAAGTGAAATTCACTGCCTTATACTTTGCCCCAGTGTAACAGCATATCAGACTCTTTTTTGATTCAAAATAGTGTCTGATTATTTGTTTTGATACTATGTGATTTAAAATCTGGATGTTAATCACAAAGCTGAATATATTAAACAAGGAAATATTGTACCAGAAAGGCAAGAACATTGTATATAGAGTTAAACTAAGCACTGCGAAACATTTATGATGATGACTTGGTATTGCTTGGTATAGTGCTTTAGTTTAATATTTTAATTTTCATATATTCTCTGGTTTTATTTCTGTTGTATACTTTAATTTGTATATTGGTAATATTATCTCATGTTTTTATGCTATGTTGGTTTCTATTGGTGGTGAAAAGGAAATAAAAGACAGATGCAAACGACATTTCTGCCAGGTGTTTGTTCAAGTCAGCTTGTGGTATGGATGTGATGATATACAATATTATTGTTTGACTTCAAAAAGCAGTCTTGCTCTCCAGCAGACAGTCCTATATTGATTTTCTGAATTATTTTTAACAACGGGACAAGAGGGAGCTCACATCTGTCCTGTCATACCAAAATCCCAACCCTGTCACCATGACTGAAGACTCTCAAAAAGCTTTGCCCGATGTATCTCCCACAAAAAAGTTTTAACTGGATGTGTGAAATAGCAGAGTTTTCAAAATTAAGGTCAAGGAGATGAGGTCCCTATCAATGCAATAAATGTGTATTAACAATATTTAAGGTAAAGTATTTTTAAGTGCCATTTTAAAAGTTTTAATTATATTTTCATAATTATTGTGATAATATTTTGGCCAAGATAAATTATGTCACATGTTCACATTGTGTTATGCCAAGCTTGTAGACACCATTACCATCTTCACCATTATATGTAATATACTACTCAATTACTTGAATTCACATGAAGACATGATGCCCATTAAACTTAAAATTAAACTAGCGAACACTATATGAAATATTAAAGATTAGCTCTACCTCCACCAGCTACAAAACGATGCTGCTTATATGCAAATCTTTACATATGTATGATTATTTGACAATTGAATAACTAGACAGTTACTTGTAATGGAGTATTTTCACAATATTCACATACTGTCGCAGGAATGCGTTTCAGGCCATGAGGATGTCAATCATGTGGGGGGGCGGGGCTTCCCAAGCAGCCAGCCAATCACAGTAACTGAGCGCTAACAACAACACAGCAGAGCTACAACAAGAGCTTGCTGCGACTTATTATTGTGTCCGTTGGACTTCAGTTTAAATTCGTCTCACCAAAACCATGGCGTGGTGTCATATTTGACTTTTCAACAAGCTTATAGTAAGAAAGAGACAGTTTCTCCACCCAGTCGGCGTTACAAGCTAACATTAACGTTAGCATTTGGCTGAGACAGAGGGAGAGCGTCGGTGGCTCTGGAGCTAGGCCTGAGACGGTAACGACAAGTGAAAGGCAGGTAACCAGGCCCCGCGGAGCTAAAGGCTACATAAAGGAACTGCTTCACCCCCCAAAAGACGAGCCAGTGTGCCCAAAATGAGAGGTTCGTACGGAGACAGGGACCGAGACCGCGGCCGTGACAGAGGGTAAGCAGCGAAAAGTCAAAACAACCAGTTAGCATGCGAGCTAAGGCTAGCCCAAAGCGTCAGTATAGTTGTCATTGTAAACGGGCTTTCGTGCTAAAATTGTGCTTGACAGTGCTGACATATGGTGTTATTATTGCGGCCCAGACCGCTGTCGCATACCTAGCTACACGGTGTGTGTCTGCTCATGTCGCAGGAGCCCTCGTTTCGGGTCCAGCAGAGGCGGCCCACCGCCGGGGAGGAAGTTTGGGAACCCCGGGGAACGTTTACGAAAGAAGAGATGGGACCTGGACGAGCTTCCCAAATTTGAGAAGAACTTTTACAGTGAACATTCAGAAGTGCAGCGGATGAGCCAGGTACAGCTCAAATGTCACAGTGTGGTCGTGTGATGCCTATCTAACCATCCCCTTTGTTTGGGGTCATGAAAAGAGAGGCTCTGGTGTTTTCTGTGTTGGATTCACACACTGGCTTCATGTGTTGTGCTTTCAGTATGATGAAGAGGAGTATCGCAGGAAGAAAGAAATCACTGTTCGAGGCTCCGGCTGCCCAAAGCCCATCACCAACTTCCATCAGGCACAGTTTCCCCGTAAGCAACCCCGTGGATTACACATCGACTCCAACTAAGTCTGCTGTTAGAGAGTTAACTGGAATATTTGTTTTCTGCCTCTCCATCTAGAGTATGTAATGGATGTACTGATGCAGCAGAATTTCAAGGAGCCCACAGCCATTCAGGCTCAAGGTTTCCCTCTGGCCCTCAGCGGTAGAGACATGGTGGGCATTGCTCAGACTGGCTCTGGGAAGACGTTATCGGTGAGACGCGTACCTCCCTTTACCCCTGTATTTGCAAAGATAAATAAGTAACGAGCTGGTGAATCACACAGCGGCATAACTCACTGACCTCTCCCCCTTTCTTCTTTGTGAAGTATCTGCTGCCTGCCATTGTGCACATCAATCATCAGCCCTACCTGGAGCGTGGAGATGGACCCATTGTACGTGAAGAGAAAAGGAATACACTAATGTCTGAGTAGTCTGCTTTGAGATACGTGTACAGTAATGATATTAAAAGCCTTCTTAACACAATCTCAAAGTGTCCAATGCACTAATCAGTGGATTGTTATGGTGTTGTGTGCTCTGCAGTGCTTGGTTCTGGCCCCCACGAGAGAACTGGCGCAGCAGGTCCAGCAGGTGGCATACGACTACGGAAAGTCGTCCCGCATCAAAAGCACCTGTGTGTATGGGGGTTCTCCCAAGGGACCTCAAATCCGAGACCTGGAGAGAGGTGAGGGATTGACACTATTTTGGGTCACATTACGAACTAGTTATTTTTATTTTTAGCTAAACAATGGTTATCCATTGAAATCCACATTGAGTTAGTCTGTAATTGATGTTTTTTTGAGTGTAATCAGTTATATAAGACACTGAAACATAGGTTTGTTTGTCCTAGGTGTTGAGATCTGCATCGCCACTCCAGGTCGTCTGATTGACTTCCTTGAGGCTGGAAAGACCAACCTGAAACGCTGCACGTATTTAGTTCTGGATGAAGCTGACCGCATGCTGGACATGGGGTTTGAACCACAGATTCGCAAGATTGTGGACCAGATCAGGGTAAAGCTAATACACTTGTACACTTATATTATTTATCAGTTATTAGTTTAGTTATTGTTTGTCTTTTAGCAGCCGGAGAATTTCCTACTTTTATAGCATGTGCATATTGTTGTTGTTGTTACCTGTTTTTGTTTATTTGGTGTGCTCCTGTCTTTGCCAGCCCGACAGACAGACCCTGATGTGGAGTGCTACCTGGCCTAAAGAGGTTCGCCAGCTGGCGGAGGACTTTCTGAAAGACTATGTCCAAATCAATGTTGGAGCGCTGGAACTCAGCGCCAACCACAACATCCTTCAGATAGTCGATGTCTGTATGGAGAGCGAGAAGGACCACAAGTAAGAGGCTTGTTGCATCTGTTTTTCCCTGCTTTTGTTTATTACAGCTAGTTTGGTTTGTATTCTTCAGGGTCTTCTTCCTTTGTGATATTACTTTATTCTTGCTTCTTACTCCTTTCCTGTGTGTTGAATCTCTTGCCTGCCCCTTTCAAGCCTTAATTAAAGGATTGTTTCCTCTATTTTTTGAAGAGATACGTGAGCATTGTATACATGGAAAACCTGTAAATATTATGTATGTGTTGATTATTTTTTTGTTTGCTGTTCTCAGGTTGATCCAGCTGATGGAGGAGATTATGGCTGAGAAGGAGAACAAGACCATCATCTTCGTGGAGACCAAGAAACGATGTGACGATCTCACACGCAGGATGAGACGTGATGGGTGAGTACATGTAGCTGGTGTGAATAAAGACACTGTACACGCTCAAAAAAAGACTTTTGACCCAACACTGATTTGGATTGGGTTTGCATTTCCTTTCTGGAATTACGAATGGCTCATTATGACAGGTTGCTTGTCTGTCTTGTAGGTGGCCAGCGATGTGTATTCATGGTGACAAGAGCCAGCCAGAGAGAGACTGGGTGTTATCGGGTACGACAGACCGTTTTTCTTTTCTCCGATGCTGTCTCTTTGAGAATAATGTTTGGCTCCTTATCGCCCGTTCTTTGTCTCGTGCTGCAGAATTTCGTAGCGGCAAAGCTCCCATCCTCATCGCTACTGATGTGGCCTCGCGTGGTCTGGGTATGTCCTGGGTGCAACGCAAATCATTTCCTCAGTATAACCACACACACACAAACACACACACAATATTTAACTGTTTTTAAAATGTAGTATAATCGCAATGTAGTAATAACAACAACAATGGTCATTATATAATGATCAGACTCTTCACTGCATGTTTATTTACCGTAGATTTATGATTAAAAGTGAACCGCGCACACATAGAGATTTGCTTTCTGTCAAAGAGCATATGATGCTTCTCAGATGTGTATCTAAGAAGTGTATCATATTGGAAGCAGGGTTTCCTGTGAGGATTTAAGCCACTTTGCTCTATTGAATAAGATGTTAATAAAGTGTGAAGATGTAAGGGGCGAGGCTAGTGAAGCAGCCCCTTACAGGATGGCAATCAACCTTTTAACCTAATTCTATGTTCATTTGTTTTCTTTTCATTTTGTTTTTGTTTGTTGTTTCCAAGTCTCTCCTCGGGCAACTAGAAGCACACAGGCCCTCGGGAGCCTGCAGCCGGACCTAGGCATGACAAATCGAAAGCTGACTTGGGGAGAGAGACGGCCTGATTAATCAGTCCCACACAGCCATCTCCACTGAATCCCTAGAACAGAGCCCACAAACAAAACTCTCCCCCCTTCCAGGACACTGGCTGCCTGGGCAACAGAGGGGGGGAGGGGGCGAGCGCGGGGTGCTGCTGGGCTTCCAAATTTGATCGTAGGGTCGGGGGCAGCTGTCAGGCGAGAGGGCGAAGAGGGGGGTATGGAGGAGGGTGGGCTCCCCTCGGCCATGCCATCATCACAGTGACGCACCACACCATTTGTTCCTGATTAAATTGACTCAGAGACTTTTTAACAAAGTTTTCTCGATCCGTGTATTAATCTGATGGGATATGGATTAAGAAAACGTTCCTGCACAGTCCCTGTGGAGATACATTTCCATTCCCAGTAACAAACTTCGTACGGCAAAATTTGAACCCAAATTGGTCCTGCAGATAATACACGCTGATAGATGATACATACCACTGAGATACAGTGGTGCGTTACAAGAAGACAGAGAAAGAGACAACTGCCGGGAAGTGAGGGTGGAAAGCAGCCAAAGCCGGGCATGGACGGCTATGCTGGAGGCTCCCCTCTGAACTGCCCCCTGATGCCAGCCCCTGACACCCCCCACCACTGGCTGTGCCGGCCGGCCTCTCCCTCTGCGGACGTCATGTCTGGTCCTGGCTGGCAGGAGTCCTGGCCTGGAGGAGCCACCTCTCTATAATCGATTTCCCTCCCTGTCTGTCCTTTCTTTCATTCAATTTCTCTGCCTCCCTCCCTCACACGTCTCTCTTTTTCCACCACTTCTCAAATGTCTGCTTCTTTCTCTCATTCCTCTCTTTTCTATACCTCCTGTCCACCACCCCACCCGCCTTCCTTTAACCTCCCATCTTTTCTTCAAACCATTTCTGACCTCTGTCCTTTTTGTCCCTTTGCCCCCTGTCCCCAAATCTACTGTGTCCTGCTTTCAACTCCTGTTTTGTTTTTAACACTTCAGCCATTTTTTTCTTTGTACACATTATACCTGACCACCAGTTCAGTCTGTTAATAACTCACCAGCTCTTGATGAAGTGCTAAATGTCTCCATAAGGACTAGCACAGACTGCCAGAGCCCACTCTCAGACCCCTCGTACAGAAAACATCCACATATCTTCTCCTTAGTGTCTGTTTCTTGTTACTAAACTTGAAAAGCTGGGCTCGTTGACATCACTGCCGTTGGAAGTGACCCTGGGGGGCATTTGGAACAAGCCACACCAATCAAAGCCCCGCTCTACATCATGATAAGAACTTACTTGTCACGGCCACCCACTAATGTAAGAAATAGCAGAGTAGGTTCTCACAAGGACTTAAGATCCTTGAAGTTTCCATGAAAGAATCCAGTAAAGGCCTCTCCTCGCCACCCAGTGCTAGATAAACCCAGCAGTAACATCTCCAGGAAGAAAAAAAAAAAAAAAAAAGGCTGGATGTCAGAAAGAGGCAAAAAATAGGACTAGAGTAGGGCCGCATCCCAGCAGTCCATCTGGAGCTCTGGCCCAGACAGTTTCCAGCTTTGGGAGTGTTGTGGAGGAGTGGCGAGGTGGGAGAAGGGACTGCTTTTTGTCCTGTCCGCTCTCCTCCTACCCCTGCAGACCTCCCAGGACTGGTGATGGGTAGGGGGACAGAGAGGTTACTTTGTAAGCCATCACTAAATCTCTGAGACAGGGTAAGTACTGTACCTCAACCTGCCCCCCCACCTCCCCTTTTCCCATTTTCTCTTCCACCAGCCTTCATCATTTTGCTTCCAAAACAAGACCTGTTTTTCCTCTAATCAGCAGTGTTTTCTGAGCCCTTTGTCAACTGTAATGAGAAACAGACCTCTGATTTGTTTTGAACAGATTCTCTTTACCCTAAAAGAAACTGATCTCATTTATGAATCCGCAACTCCTGTAGAGCGCTAAATCTGTCTGACACACAAGGATCATCTGCTAGGTTTCATTTTAGGGTCATTTGCCTCATAGAATTTGTTTTTCTCTTTAAAAATTTTACTTAATATTGTCCAAATTATTCAGCAAACCACTAACCTTTTTTCATCACTTAATTCAGTTCTGTAGCTTTGGCAGAACTTAATTGCATGTGTGCAAGTACTTTATTACCATACTAGACTATTGAGCCCTGTTTTGTAATTGGCATGGTAAGTAAATTCATTTTCTAATGGTGTACACATAGTTACACATTGAACAGGTAAGTGTTGCTTTCAGAGGATGATGGGTGTCTTGCAGGTATTGTCTGTCTAAATGTTCCCACTTCCAGAAGCACAAAACTTAAAATTCATGAATGGAGTAGATTGATTGATTTCCCAACAGTGTTAGTTTTGGTCTGACTTGTGTTTTTGTCTTTTCCATCCCCGTAACCGATCCCATCACCCCTTCTCGACCCCGCTACCGCCTCAAATATGAAGATGTGGAGGATGTCAAGTTCGTCATCAATTACGACTATCCCAACTCATCGGAGGACTACATCCACCGTATCGGCCGTACTGCCCGCAGCACCAACAAAGGCACTGCCTACACCTTCTTCACTCCGGGGAACATCCGCCAGGCCCGCGAGCTGATCCGGGTCCTGGAGGAGGCCCGGCAGGCCATCAATCCCAAGCTACTGCAGCTTGTTGATAATGGACGTGGAGGAGGAGGAGGCGGAGGAGGTGACTATTTGACTGCATTGTGAAAGATGGGATAAATCGCTAACACCTGACCGTGTTTGAGAGGTGTTAGTGCTTTATCCCATTACCAAACAGTTGTTAGTCTGATGAGCCAACACAGTCCGATGGCAATTCCTCCTCCTCTGTCCTTTATTTCCAGGTGGCCGTCCCCGTTTCCGCGGGAACTCCAGTTCTAACAATCCCAACCTGATGTACCAGGACGAGTGTGACAGGCGAATGCGTTCCGTGGGCGGGGGCAGCGGCACCAAGGACAGCCGCAGCAGCAGCAGCAGCTATGGTCGCGACAGCAGAGACAGCCGCGGAGGAAGCAGCCGGGACGGCGACCGCTCCACCTCATCTTCCTCCTCTTACAGAGACCGCAGCAGCAGGGACGGAGGACGCAGCTACGGCTCCAGCTCCAACTCATACGACCAGTACCAGAATAACAACGGCAGCAGCTCCAGGGCCAGCTCCGGGTCGGGGGGTGGCGGAGTGGGGCAGACCGCGCCCGCTTCATCGGCCCCCCAGCCCCTGATGGCTCAGCAGTTCAACCCTCCCCAGCCCATGATAGGCCTGATGGGGCACTCGCCATTCCAGTTTGCTTCTCCTTCAGGCAGAAAGTAATGTGATGTAGTTATCAGTCACACACAGCACAACACATACTGTACACCGTCTGAAAATCAGTGAGAAATCTTGGTTCTGCAAGGGTTAAGTCCTTTGGTAGTGGTAACATCAACATGCCAGTTACCAGGTTGTTCTGGCTGCAACACATCAGTGCACTGTGCTTTTAAAATGTCTTCTTTCTTTAAGATCAAGACATCAAAATATTTAGCCTGGTTCCCAGTTTGGTTAGTAAGTGGGCAACCCTTTTTGTCTGACTTTTTCTTTAAGTCAAATGAATCAGCATTTATTATTTAGTTTGACAGAAACTTGTCTGTCATTTGACCAAGTTTGTCACCATTGTCTTGGGGGAAAAAAAAATCTTTTTGTACAAATGTGCTGGTTTTGTATTGTGATCCTCTGAGCTGCTACAGAGGATTTATAGAGTATCTGCTTTTCCCTTTAGGTGTGTTAAAGGTAGGTGCTGACATTAATTCTTGTGTAAATATATATAAGTGTGTTTCTGTTTTAGGTTCAATATCTTTATTTTTGTGTTTGAAAGCCAAAAGTTACATTTAATTTTACTTAAACTGTTGGCTGTGTATCTTGAGCAAAATTATGGTTAGAAAGTTTTTCTATAAAAGATATTTTCTTCTTCTTTAACATTTTCTTTAAAATGTATCTTAATTTCATTATAGATATTAGTTTAGGCCTTATAGACCCAACTCTGCAAGGGCTTTGTGTTGCTATGGCGGCAGTTAAAGTCACATGCATGTAAATGAACTTTTCTTTCACGTTCGTGTTTACTGACAAATCTGTGACCGACCATAGATTGCCGTATTCAGTTAATCAGCAGTGATGATTGAGAATTTCCTTGCAAATAAGTCTCTTTTTACAGTTTGTTTAATAAAGCTCTTCAATGTATCACTGTGGACTGTTTAAATCATTACCACTAATACTGTGGAGGTGGATAGCAGCTTTAGGTATTGTGTTTTCATGTGGTTGGAGTAGAAAATCAGTTATCTGCAACACAAAACAACGTGCCTTCAGGTCACCAAGAAAAAAAAAACCTTTATTACCCATTAGAATATTTTACCAGTGTTATGCTCTTGCACATTGCACAAGTCAAATGTACATAACTGCCATCATTGGTATTTACAAAGCAGTCGTATTGGAGATTAGTGCAGTGGAATGTGATTGAGAGCCTGTGGGGGGGAGGGGGTGTTCAGCATGGCCGACATGCATTGCAGACTGTAGAAACGAGTTGAACGTGTTTGAGACAGACACTGCTCAGAGCACCTGGGTGCATCTCCGTTTGCATGTGCTCAAGTTTCTAATGTTCAGTTCTACCCAATAAACGCGGAAATGTTAACTTAAAACACAAGCTAAACACAAGATTATTCCAAATGGAACTTAAAGCCTACTGAAAATGCTTTGAATATATTAAGAGTTGGAGGTTATGATCTGTATCTCAAACTCAGACCTAATATGACTGACGTAACAGATGACAAAAACAAATCCATCCACTGAAATTTAAATGTTATAACTGCAAAATAGGCACATATGGCAGATACAGAACTCTGATGTTACAGTAAATTTTGTTCTTTACACAAGATGGGAGAAAGACAGGAACATAGTACTATAAAAAAAATTATTCTGTGCAAATTAAAAAGTGGACTGCGAAAGAAATGACATTCACTCATCACAAACTAGACACCACATGAAGTTGATTAAGGATAGCTTTGTTTGCAAACTAAGATGAGCTGCGTCTATGTAATGCCTGTCCTTTCTCTACTGGTGTGCTAGATTTTGCAAGCATTGTGTCTCATGTTGGCAGAGCATGCAGAGGAGGAGGTAAACCGATAATGGATTTAAACTGACTGTGCCTTAGGTGAGGAAAAAAAAGGAGGAAAGAGTCAAGCACAGCAAATAAGAAAAATATGCACACATTTGATTTAGTTTTCTTCCTTCGTAGCACTGTCTGTTAAAAACAAGATGACAAGACTGCAACAGCTTCGGGAAGCAGCTGCAGGTTTGTTTTAAAGCAGCCACATACAGCAGACTAGACCTAAACACACATGACTCATTTAAAGCCAAGCATACACACGTTACACTGACTGAGCATGAGCATAATCTATGGAAAACAATCAATACCAATCAAAGAAAGTACAGTGTGATTACAAAAGGAAAACGGGCGTATGCAGAGCGCTGAGTTGGAGAGTTGATTTCGGAAGGAAGCCGAGTCTGAGAGCAGAGAGTCTGTCAGGTTGCAGTTGTGTTTCAATGCTATAGGTTCCCCCACGTGTCCGGAGGAGGAAACTGTTCTATACCGCCGCTCTCACTGTGCTCCTCCTCGCCCATGGTGAAGGTTAATGTGTACTGCAGCTGTACCTTCTCCTGAAGCACAAACACAGGGTGGGATATATATATATAGTTAACATCCAGAATGTCTTAGCTGAAGTCAGAAAGACTACTCAGTGAGATTGTTTTGTAATTCTAAGTAGTATGTAATTTGATTACTTCTGCTTAGTTTTGTCATTTGGGGTCAAATCTAGCTGTAGCTTGAAATACTGTCACAGCCTGCAAAGAAGACAGCGAAGTGACGGTCAGCTAAGTTTGGAGAGTGCTACATTTTTCTTTTCTTTCCATTTCTTGCTGTGGATGTCAGCCAAGTGTCGTTTAATACAGCACTGCTATTAAAGCACTTACGTGTTTAAAGAACATTAAAACAGACACTTGACAAAACCAAA
Source organism: Morone saxatilis (assembly GCF_004916995.1). Classification (NCBI taxonomy): domain Eukaryota; kingdom Metazoa; phylum Chordata; class Actinopteri; family Moronidae; genus Morone; species Morone saxatilis. Next base: position 4,195,995 of record NW_023339696.1, read on the forward strand.
GTGAGACTGTCCTGCTAGAGCCGTTTAAGTCAAGTGGAGGTTCAGAGACAAAAGGTCACTTAATGGTTTCTTCTTTCAGAAGCATTTCTTGCTGTGTTTGTTGAAATTCACGTTACATCCTGACAAATCAATAAATCAAATGCTCTGGGGGAAAAAAAGAAGAAAATCGAGCAGCTGTAGCAGTCATAGACCAATCATATAATTCAGACTAAATCCAAATCTAGCCATCTCCGGTTGGTTTCTCCAGTGTTACCTGCCCCTGTCTAGATCTTGGCTTACCTTTTTTGGGTTTGCCAGCAGAAGGATCTGTGTGACAGCAGCAGGAGGAAGGATGGGGTTGAAAGCTGGGAGCTCGGTTCCTGATGGGGGCTGCAGCTTCACTGCCATAGACTACAGTTGGTAAACAAACAACAGAGACAGTAAATTGGCTGCAGTGGTTTTGTAACAATGTCTTTAAAAGAGGAACCTTGCTGGGATGTACAGCCCTATTCGTGCTCTAACGGAGGAACTCAGGCCTTGAACTTTCTCACTGCTGACCTTTGGAGCCGTGGTCTGGAAGTTGATGTTGGTGACGGGGGCAGGAGCCGACGACAGCATGGAAATGATCACCACCAGCACATCAGGACGAGCCGGAGGCGAGTCGCGGGCAAAGTGAAAGAGAACCCGCAGGCTGTGTCCGTCAAACACAGTCACCGGTAACAGACTACCTGGAAAGGGAAAGGACAGAATGATGGAGGGAGAGGAGGAGAGCATGGCATAAATCTGTACTCCCAGGAGGGCCGAAGCATAAAGCCATCAAGTTACAACAACTTACTGGGCTTAATGGATTCTAGCGGTACAAAAACATCTGTCAGGGTGACTTCTGCAGGAGGAGTCTCAGTGTGAGTCGGGGACATGTCCAGCAACGTCGCTCCAGGGCTCGGCTGACAGTTGGGGAGAGGTGCAGGAGGTTCGGCGGAGAAGGCTGGGATGGGGTTCGGGGCAACGTTGGACCCAGACTTGCTCTGGAGATCTCTAAGAGTCGGTTTGGACTGTTGTCTGTCCCTAAAAGCAGAACATATAACAATTCATCTCGGTGCCCTTTTCACAGGATGCTCGATTCTTCCTTTACAGCGCAGATTGACACAAGCAGACAAAGTATGATCTATCTATATAATGGGCTACCTTGAGGCCGTTCCCCACAGTTTTAATGGTCATGTGACAGAGTTAGAACAGTGTTTGTTAAATACCATTTGACCTGCAGGCCCTCTGGAGGCAGGGACTGCTGCAGCAGCGTCTTTCCCAGCAGGTCCAGCTCGTCCAGAGCAGAGTTCCCAGGGGTGGAGCCAGACGAAAGGGGCTGAGAGTGGGAGGGTGGGTCTGGACTCAGGAGGCGGCTGGGTGCTGCTGGGATGTCTGCGTCTATGCTGTCAGAGGACTGGAGGTAGACAGTGAGAGTGTGTGAGAAAAGTAGTGGTACAAGCGTATTGGTACTAAGAACACTAATGGCTGAGTGTCTCAGTGACACTTGACCATAACAGTTCTAATAATGCTCACCTGGAAGGAGTCCCAGGCTGTGGAGTCCTCAGGCTGCGAGGGAGGGTTGGAGGTGTGTGTTCCTTCACTTAAACCTGAGACACACACACACACACACAGAGTGGCTGTTATATTCAGGAATAAAGTGAGTGTCTATATCTCAACAACAATCAGTATCCTGCATAAAACTTGTGGGGTGTGAGGGGTCGGACATGCTGTTACCAAGTGACATGAGCTCGTCGTCAAGGAGACTGATTCCCATCTCTTGCGAGGGGGCGTTGAGGCTGTCTGTCGGAGTGGGAAACTCTGGGAAGGACGGAGGCGACTGTGGTGATGTGTCCAATCCTGACAGGTCTAGCAGTGCCGTCCCTCCTCCTGTGGGAAATGGATTCAAGCTACTTCAATTCAAACTGCCTCCGACAGAAACTAAAAGCTAGACCTGAAGTATTCTATTAAACACTGTTTGTGAATGTCGGCATGAAAGCTTCACCCACCTGTTTGTTTCTGTGTGTTCAATGTGTTGTTGCCGTTTACAATCTCCCCCTTCACCTGCTGTTTGTACAGGTTGATGACGTGAGTCAGGCTGTCGTTGGCCTGCAGGATCTCCGCTGTGGAAAGACATAAAGAAATGCTCCTTGTTGTTTCCACTGTGCTGATATCCGTCAGAACTGATGTGGACTAGAGCTTAGAAAGACCGTTTGTAAACAAAAAAAAATGTGTCAGGAAGCATCTTTCCAGCTGAAGTGAAGGGACAACAAGTATTTGAGGTTTGGTGTGAGAACCAGTTTAGGGTTTAGTTAGAAAGGGATACTAGAGACTGAGGCCTGTGGGCTTGAGGGGAGAAGTAAAAGTAAACCCTCCCCAATTATGAAGTCTAGTGTAGGAACTGCTCCAGAAACGCAAAACAATTTCCTCATACAGATGAAAATGCAGCACTGAATGGCTGTATACTGAAGATTTCTGCCAAACAAAGACATTAAAGACATTCATTTGTACGTGATGAGCAGTATGCTGTGTGATTTAACACGGATTGGCATCAGCTTTCAATTAACTCCTAGGTTCTCTATATTTATACTTTGGGTGTGTCTCTGGTGCTCTCTTTCAAGCGCAACACTGAAAGCCAGAGTTCAGTGTCCTGTTGGAGGCCTCCACGACAGAAAAAGGAAAAACACCTGAATGGTTAAATGATGCAACAAATTAACTTTGTGGGATTGTCTTTTTTGTCCGGATGAGGGCTACTAGAGCTAAAAACAAAGGAGGGATCATTCCTTCTTTATTGATTTCCGTGATATTTAATGCCAGATAAATAAAAATAGCACTCACCCAGAGCCTCGTCGTTGTCCTCTGTATCACTTGCCAGTCTGAACAGTGTCGGTCTCATTTTCTCACAGCGCTGGTACAGGTCCTGACCACACAAAACACACTATATTAAATACTTGAACTCAAGTTTCTGTCTGGTTTACCACTACGTTATAATAACTCTGAACTCTTTGAAGTGACTTTCAGTTCACCTGTATGAGTTCAGCGTTGCTCTGATTGCTGGCGGTGCTGTCATAGTCCTGCAGAAGCTGAGTGAGCAGACTGACGCTTTCCTTCACCTCCTGAATGGCGTTCACTCGTTTTGACACCTTCTCTGCTCGCTTCTGATCCTAGAACAACAACAAAAAAGACAAATTCACAAACAGCACACATAACACGGTGTGAACACAAACGCATGCACAGGTATGAAATGATCATACATGAAACAATCTGCAGAAATACAAAAACGCACCAACCAAAAACCTCTATTTTGTATTTGAAGAATCGTTTATTCCTGGCTCTCTTCCTCCGACCATACTACTACTACTACTACTACTACTACTAATAATAATAATAATACTGTAATAGAGATGGTGCTCTTTTGGAGCACGAACTTAGAGTGAATTGTGTTTATCCAGCTGTATGTGGGATTTATTTCATTTTGTATAACTTCAAATAAATACATTTTTAAAAAAAACAAGAGTAACACAAAAACATGCGTATATACAGCAAGGTCAGGAAGAGGCCATTAGAAAAGTCTGAGGATCAAAGAAAAGAGCAGCTCCTATTACCTGTGAAATCAGGACAAATTTACTCTGCCAGTGACACACAACACCCCCCAGGGCAAACAACCCATTTCCTCATTCAGTTAATGTTCCTGTCATGGGTGCAGCACTCTGGCATTTAATTCCCTTTTCTTTACTAAATCTACAGCCCTGAAAAGTGGTGGTGCAGTTCATGTATAACAGAAAGGTGCAATTTATAAAAGGAGGAGGAAGGAGAAGGAAAGCGGTTTACCTCTTGGACCATTTCCTTGATGAGTTTGTTGGCGGCTTTGAGGTCCTCGGGGTGCGAGCTATTCAACAGGCGAGACAACATCTGACAAAGCAGACAGACAGTCAGTTTACATGTGTGAAAATGAACAGGGTGAATAAGTAATTCCTAAAGGGAGACGAGGACAATCATGAGCATGCACAGAAATGAACAACGGTGATTATTTTCTTTTAAAACAGACAATTCCTTACTTTTGACTTCTCCTCATCCTCAAAAATAGCATTCTTGGGTCTGGGTGGAGGAAGGTTCAGTAGTTTGTCAGGGGGCAGCTCTGGGTCTTGTTTAATAATACCTTATTTACAAACACAGAACATGAGTTACTATATTACTCATCACTGCAGTTATTACCTGCTTTAGCGCTCATTACTTATAATCTTAAAAACTGACTTGGGCTGCACCCTTCAGTGCCTTCTAACTACTTTGGTTTTAAGTTATAATTTCCATTCAGCTGATAGCAGACAGCCTCTCACCTTGTTTCTTCAGCATCTGATAGGCGTCTGAGATCTTGGCCTCATCAGGTAACCCCAAAGTCCAGCTATAGATCAACTCCAAAACCTTCTTTTTTACTGGCTCTGGTGACCGTGAGCCCAGGTACTGAAATCAAGCACAAAAACCATGTTATAATATAACCATGTTTTTTTTAAAACACAGCTTTTGTGTGCATATAACAGTTATATACACAGAAAATCTGTGTTTAAAAAATGTAAAAATTAAAAAGTATATGAAACATAGATGCCCTCTGAGAGTCTTACCTTTGGAGAAACTACTTTGATGAGTTCATTGAGGAAACGGAACTTGCCCACCTCACTGTGAAACCTTTTCCCACAGTTCTTCATACACGTCTCCAGAACCTAGAAGAGAAAAAGAATTCAAGAAATAAAACACATCTGAAAACAGCAACACCATGCTTTAAAAAGATATTTAATACAAATGTAGACAAACTTTCAAGTTGATTTTAGGTTAGTTAGGACAGTTTATATCTGTTACATTACTGAATATTCCTGAGAATACACTCAACAGCATCTACGAAATAATTCTGATTTAAGGTTGGATGCATATGGGTTTTTTGAAGCCCAAAAACAAGAAAATCCTAAAGCAGTAAACCATCTATAAATCAGAAAATGTATACATGTTAACAAATGTATATATCCCCTACAATTAGAAAAGTAGAAAATACTGTTGAGACACAGAAATAATTCACTAAAAACCGGGTTAAACAGGACTGAGGCAGCTAACAGCAGAACGCACCAGCAGGGCCTGCATGGCCTCCCACTCCTGTGGAGACTGGATCTTGTGGGCCAGGAGCCTGGTGGCCAGCTGAGGTCTGAAACACAAGTCACAAACAAAACTGAATGTCTACAGCACTGCACGCAGCAGCAAATGAGCAAATGCAAGTGTGGTTAAGTACTGGTGAGCAAGATATCAAGATTTATTATTACATGTTTCTACCGTAATCATATTGTGGGGTTATTAAAGTATTTTGTTGGGTTAATGTTAAATGAACACTGACGTCACCTTAATCCCATAATGATTTCTAAAATAAATGAGAATTGTTATAAAATTTGAGAAAACTGTCAAAATGTTTAATGACATGTAAGAGCTTTACAGGCCACGTGTACAGGAGTGTGTTCAGCACTCCAGTCAGTCTCCAGTTGTAAAATGTAGGTAGTGAATTTAATACATGAGGTAATTTAAATCCAAACGTGATTTCATTGATTTCAAAGTGAGCAAGGAAAACTGCCCTTATTTGGGAGAAAAGATAACCACAGCGAGGGCCACATCAACCAGACCATAATTAAGATAGGATGTCCTCTTACCCCTCCAAATCATCGTTGAGCTGGTCACAGAAGGCATGGATGCTGCTCCAGTCTGTGTCTCTGTTGAGTGGGTTTGTGGCTCTGTCTGAAATGTTAGCAACAGAGGTGACAGATGTTATTTCAATTTCACTGCATTATATCATTCCTGCTGATCTGACATTACAATATGTAGGTCTGAAGTTTTGATTACAGTAATACTGTGCAATAGGATAGCACAGGTTACTGATTACGTAACATCACTATAACCTTATTTATCTTCATTAATTGATTTAATAGACAGATTTATTATCCTTTTCAGTTAATGTGTTGCTACAATCTGTACATAGCCTCAAATGCATACATACAGAAGATAATTATAAAAGATACATTAAAAAACAGCACATTTATACATGTATGCCATTTCCACACATGTCCAGTTAGTGTTTCTACCTATCTACAACTAATGAAGGTAGAAAAATGATAGAAACACCTCTGCTCTGACTACAACGCAACTACATGGACCACAAGCTGCAGCCTCCATAATGACCCTAAAGTTTAATGAACACATTAATCCGTTTCAGCACAAACGTTATAACCGTATTGAACAAGTTTTACATCACTAGTCTTTTCTCTGTTTGAATTATTTTAGCTACGAGTTGCTCATACACTGGCAACTGTATGTTGTTTCAGTTTGCTTTTATAATACAATTAAGTGAAAGCACTACTATTCATAACCAAAATATCTTCCCACTACAGAGACGGTGAGTGGAATATGTCTGCGTTTTCCTCACACAAAACTGTAACTAAGCACCAGGAAAGCCTGAAGTGACTCCATGATTAAAATTCATGAAGTCAGTGGCACATAATACTATACTGCCACACACACACAGGTGCTAACAGAGCTCCTCTCGGTAGTCGCACTGTGTCACTGTCTCGTCTAGAAGTTTCTAACGAGACACAGTTATAGTGTAACCTCTGTGAGTAAAAACAGGGGGGCCGTGTTCCTAACGTGTCCTAGTTGAGCTACGGTGTCGTGAAGCTAACGCTAACGCCAGGCTGTGTTGTGTGTGTTGACAGCTGGCGACCAGAGCAGCTCCGGAGCTAGCTCGGGTTAGCATCCTGGATGTGACGGCAGCTCGAGACCCCTCTGCCGGGGACACGCGCTGCTGTGGCGAGCTGTCATCTCATCCACACCGACTCCCGGTTCATAACCGGAGAGTGTCCGGGGCTCCACAGCACACCGGCCCGGTAGAATAAGTTTAAAATACTCACTGATACGAGACTCCAAACTCTCCGCGTCGGGCGGCGCAGCCATCACTGCGAGATTTATGAGGCGCGTCGATCTCGCGAGAGACACGTAGACGCAGAGCTCGAGCGCATAGAAAGACTAAATAATAATAATAAATCATCTTATAGACAGTACGAACACTGGCTTATTGTACGGGTTAACATGCATATGTTCATTAAAATGATTAAATCACTTACTGGTGAACAATACAGGATAATAATATACACATTTAGTTTTTATAGTAACGTCTAAAACACAGTTGCTAATGTCGGACTTTGTTATTTGGTTGAGTTTATTATGTCAACGCTAATGTCAATGAAAACATCACCAAATATTTTAGCATTTTAGCCACAACTGACATTATAATGTGAACTCTGAATGGGGATAACCATTCTGGTTCATCGATGTCTATGATCGCAGAGACAGATCGGAAGTAAAATTCCTTCAAAATCAAAGCAGAGCATCAGGCTGGCGTGGCCTCTTATATCTATGTTATATGAGGGATAATATTTGAGACAAAGGACACTTTCTGTGACAGTTTTATTACAAAACAGGTCGTATTTCATCTCCTTGTTGTTGTGTTATGTTTGCTGAAAGTTAAAGCTGATGTAGTTTTATTTTACTTTTAGTACGTTTTAAAATAATGTCTTACTTTACGGGCGACTAACAAAACCTTCCGGAAAAAACAAGTGGATGTGTTGTCCAGACTTACAGACTACAACATAATATTATCGCCTGAAACTGAATAAACAACATAAAAAAAGACATATTTGTTTACACCAGGAGATCTGTCCATTCACTTTAATGCGTCAATTACCTGTTTTAACATCAAGTTTGATATATTAAAAAAAATAATACACTGTATTTGACTGTCGTAGAGAGAAAAAGTATGTCAAGTCTGCTTCCGAGAAATAAACCTGTAACCAGAGACCTTCCTTTCCTAATTATAGAGAAGCAGCGGCTCTGTGTCTCCCTCCAGCGGCAGCTATTGTGCACTTCACTGAATGTGGAGCACAACAAGGAGGACCACGGGCAACTAACGGGATTTGATTTAAATTTACACCACTTCTATCACATCGACCACGACTGATCGGAGCCCTGCGGCTGTTTGGACGACTGCTCGCCGGAAGCTCGTCGGTGGTTTGTGGTGCAAAGTGACATTGTGTCGCCGTAAGTGACAGAAAAAGCGTTCCAGACTCAAGTTGAGACTGCAGACACTAGATCATGTGAAATCTCTTTACATGCGCAGACAGCTTCGCTTTTACTCCACAAAGAAACACAACAGGGGGAACAAATAACTTCCTTCCTGCCGCTGCTGCTGCACCAAGCCGTTGCACAGAGTTTGTGGCCGCAGGTTTTCTGCAGAACAAGAAAGTAAGGTAGTTGCAGGGCCAGTAGATGCTCGCTTCCTGTTTCCTCCTCAGCACCCAACCTGCCCAGCTCTATCTGATCTCCTCTGACTCATAAAGTGAGAGGAGATCATGTTCACCCTGCCCACGTGTCAAATCTCACACAAGAAATGGCATCACTGAAGGATTTGCTGGAGTGGTGCCGCGTCGCGTGCTCCTGTTACCCCAACGTGGACATAAAGAACATGTCAACCTCATTCAGAGATGGACTTGCCTTTTGTGCCCTCATCCACAAGCACCGGCCCGACCTGATGTAAGTAGACCAGTAGTTTCATAGAGGCTGTGCAGAGTCATGCTCGGCCAGTGAGGTGCATTATTCCCTTAGTGGACTGATCTACAGGTGCCTGACTGGGACATTTCTAACAGTTATAAACACATTGTCTGTTTCTGGGGTCCTGTCCTCACATTTAAAGTGAGTCTCTTTGACTGGGGGCTGCTCCAGACTGACTAACGTGCTGTGTAATCTGGAGCAGAGGAGGACCTGCACACTGTGTCTAACACTAATCTGCTCTCCTTTGCTTAATCTCTCTTCATCTCTCTGCTCAACCTTTTCTTGTCCACTTTAATGGGATTATTAGTTTGTTTGTCTTTACCTCGTACATACAGCGATTGAACCGCAATCATCTCAGCTAATCTCTGATCTTGGGCTGCACTTTGCTGGTGCAGTGCTTTGTGTCTATGGGAGTCTCTGGTTAACCACCGTTCAACAATAAGCAACTGTTCTGTTTGTTTGTTTGTTTGTTTGTTTTGTTTGTCTTTTCATCATCAGTTAATCAATCTCTCAATTTTCCTCACCTTGCTCCAGAGATTTCAGCTCCCTCTCCAAAGATAATGTTTATCAAAATAACAAACTGGTGAGTCATTTCCTCCTATGTTTGCACACAAACCACAATGCAAGCCTGTCTGTCTCAACTCTGGGTTTTGTTTACTATTACTAACACGAAAGACTGTGAACAAAACAAAAAAACGTGTCTAATAATGCAACTCCTTTTTTTACGGTAGTCCGCCTTTTAATTCTCTGGTCTGCAGGCTTTTGAGATTGCAGAGACGAAGCTGGGCATCCCTGCACTGCTGGACCCAAACGACATGGTTTGCACCAAGGCGCCTGATTGTTTGAGTGTCATCACCTACCTCGCTCAGTACTACTCCTTCTTCAGCAGGAAGTCTTATGGTGTGTTGTGCAGAATCTGTCTTTTCTGTGTAATAGCTAGATAACATAGTTACCTGCAGCAAATCAGCAAGCAGAGGTTTATTGTCTTGCTCGAAGGCACTTTGTCAAGGTACATGATTAATGAAGGACACTATAACAGGTTCACAGGGTTATGTCTGTGGTGGAAGTGGCGCCTTTCTTCTTTGTCTGCTTTATTATTAGGGCTGCACGCTATGGTTAACTGTGATTCACAATCAGTATGGAAATGGTCATTTTTACATGACAAATTACATTTTCACTGAAAAACATTTGTTGGAGTCTGTACCAAACAAACTTGTTTTCTTACATCTGGAGAACAAGATTTGTAAGCCAGGGCATCTGTGCAGCACTACAGAACTTCATTATAATGATTAAAATCACACATTTTACCTTCATCAAAAAATTGCAGCTTCTGCGACTTGGATATTGCACTTGGCCATACTTTATTACCAGTATTTTGGGCTACTTTACTCTTCACATCATGTGAATGAAATCTTTAGACACACCTCCTTTTTGTTTGCCAAACATTTTTTTGCATATCTTCTCTTGACTTTGCAGCAGGTCTTGCCAGTTTGAGTTCATCCCATGTTACTGTCTTAAACAAGAGTAAAGCTCCTGATGGTCTGAAACCCTGGAAGGTAATTGCTCACAGTCATTTCAATGCACACACACTCCCCATGTGAACACGGCTGTTCTTAGTCTGAGTCGCTGGTTTCTCTTCTCTTTCAGAGCTCGACTGATCTCGAAACAAGTGGAGACGAACGTTTATCCAACAAAGGGCCCCGGACGGTGTGTAGTTTGTGTTTTAAGCCTGTGCACCTCATCCAGAGACACTGGATTGACGGAAAGGTCTACCATCGCAGCTGTTTCAGGTAACAGCGCCGTTCACAAGGTAACGGCTGCTTTTTTACTGTTGCTTCTTTATTTATCCAGTCTGTGTGTAGATCTGGTTGAGACGGACTGCAGTTCAAACAGAAGAATGCGTATCAAATGTGTTTCAAGTGACCACTGTGATCGTCTGATAACTCGTGTGATTATATGGTTATAGCTGAAGAAATCTGTATCTGCGCACGGCCATTAGCTCAAGAAAAAAACTGTTTTAAGTTTCAGATATCAGTGCAGGTCAGTTATGGGCTTAGCTTTTTCTTTTTTTATGTGTTAAGGATGTTTTTACAGCAACACATCTCTTGCTTGTCTTTCAGGTGCAGAGTGTGCCACAGTAGTCTCTTACCAGGGTCTTACTCAAGGGGAAGTGAGGCTGGCTCCTTGATTTGCACTCACCATAAAACAGACAGTAAAAGTACTTTTGTTTCCCTCAATCAGCGAACCGGATCTACCGAGAATCGGCCCAAATGTACGTTTCAGACAGGTTATTTTTCTCTGGGGGGATCAGCTATCACCAGCGTTCCTCATTACACTAAGAAAACAGAGTCACAGGGCAGATTGGTTATTAAAACAGCACAGACAGAGGGGAAAGAAAGGCAGGAGAGGAGCAGAGAGGTGAAAGACCGACAAAACGGAGACTACACTGTTGGACTGAGGAGTGTTGTAAAAAAGCCAGCGCCTCCTAATCTTCCCCCACCCGGTGATATAGACAGCACCGTCGAAGGAGCTGGAAAAGCTGGAACTCCACCCGTTCTGGCAGACTGCAAGATACAGCAGGGAACGACTCAAGAGCCCTCTGAGCTCTCTTCATCTTCTGCAGGAGTGACAGAAAGAATTAGTCGGCCAGTTCCAGCACCCAGGAGAACGTCAGACTCCTCTGTAGTCCCCGTTCCTGCACCCAGGACTAAAACCTCCCAGACAATGAACAGCTCCCCCGCTGCAGGTAAACAGGCACTATATTGTTTTGCTGTTTTTATTTATTCGTCTGTATGTTGATGATGAAGGAGATTTGTGAAGCCATTTCTTTCTCTCTCTCTTTCTCCGCGCAGACAATTCAGCCAACCAAACCAAATGTTCACCCAGTTCATCTCATGTGTAAGTGTAGAGAAAGAGTCTTTGGCACAAACCTTAAACGCTGTCCTGTATTTCTCTTGAACAGGTTGTGGTTCAATCTTTTTTCTTTGACTCACTCTTAACTTACAGCTACACATCTGTTATATATATTGACAATAATAAGAAAGAGTTTATGAACATTTTACTATATTCCAGATACAGAATGACCAAAAATCAAAATACAACTTAAAATCGAAATGCTGGCAGAATCTCAAATGTCACATTAAAGGAGCTTTATGAAATGGAGCATCATTTACTATAATTTCATAAATTTATTTTATTACAAAGGACAACGTACATTAATCAATTTCTGGAAGTGTTAGCCAGCTGGCTAATTTTCATTTGCAGTCCTTGGGCGAGGTGTTTTTAACAGCAATGAGGTGATGGTTTAAATTTACAGACAGAAGACAGCAACAGCAATAAAATAAGCATTCTCAAGAACCAGCCTTGCAGGGCAACAGGAAGCAGCTAGTACAGTAATGCAGCTACACAAGTAGCCAAGCAAACAAAACACAGCCAGCAATACTGATTATAACCTCTTCGTGACACATGCAGAGCAGCAATAACATTAATAAAATATCATATGTCATAATTCTGAGCTTGATATAAATATTAAAAGATGTAGTTATAAGTTAGTAAAATGGTGACATCATAGATCACATGTAAGCCATGCAGTAAGACCATATAGAAACAGAAGCTCACACAACCACATTGTTGATAAAGCACTAGTAAATATGTCATACATACCCAAGCCAGACAAAGCTGACAATGCAGAAACTGGGCAATGGACATGGGACAAGTTAGCAGCAAGTTAGTCAGCATTAAAAACAATAATAAAAAGTTAGCAATGCATTTTGTAGATTTAAAAAGGAGCTGGAGCTGTAAGGAGTTTCATAGTGTAATAATAATAATAATAATAATATAGGAAATAATAACTCTTTTCCCCAGACCTCTTCACTTGTGGATTCTCAGAGCACCTCTTGTTGTTCTGTTCATAGGACCAGCCCAACCCGTGGTAGCCCGAAAGTGACCACCAACCATCCCTGGCTGGCCATCGTCCACCCTGGACCCTGGACACAGCTGCCTCCCGCTCCAGCTCCAGTACCCACTCCTCGATCCAAATCTGTCTCTAACCTGCAGAGGTCATGGTACAGACCCAAAGTGCCTGCTCCCAATCCATTTGGAGAGGATGTGGATGAGGATACCCAGGAAGAGGGCAGTAAACCTGAGCTGTCAGACCCAACTGAGCCTTCAGGGCATTGTGTCAGTCTGAGCGGAGCTACTAACACAGCGGGCGCTTCCAGTGAAGCAGTTAGTAGTCAAATTGGTATAGCAGATTTGGATGAAAGTGGAAACACAGGAGGTTCGCTACAAGATGTGACAGCACAGAGTCACATTTTACCCAGGAGTCTCTCTGTGCCAGCTATCACATCTGCTTCCTGTCAGAGTTCCTTTTTGCCTGATGACATGACAGAGGCTAATGAATGTGATCCAGACACGTCACGTCAAAGTAAGGTATGAAAAAATATAATGGCTTACTGTTAATAATGAAATATAATATGATGTTTACTTCTGCAGTCACAGACTGTTTTTCTGGAACGCTCTTGCTCTGTAAACATACACTGCACATCAGGTTCAGCAGGTTTCACATCAGTCTCATTCATATAAAGTATAAACTGCCTTACGTATTTTTCATATTCTTTCCTTTTTAAGCTGGCCTGCAAAGAAAATCCTTTTGATCGAAAACCTGGAATTCCCAGATCAAAAACTTTTCAGTCCCTCCAATCGCAACGGGCCCAGGCCCCTGGACATGGCTTCCCACTCATCAAGAGGAAGGTACAGTGGCTGGATGTAGAACTCATAAGGAATTAAAGAAATGTGTCTTATGATTATACAACACAAGGTTGAATAACAAAATGAGAGTTTACAGTTCTACACGCATAGAAAAAGATAATTAAATTCAATGAAAAACATAGAAAATAAAATGAAATAAAATAAGAAAATATATATTTACACATATATACAAACACGTATACACCCAGGAAATAATTCTACTGAGCATCTTTTGAATTTGCATCTGGTTGAATGTAGACAGCAACAACAACATAGTGATGATAATAATAGTTTCATCTTCACATAAAAAGAAACAGGGCCCATCCACTTTGACTGCATTTTAGTATCAAGCATCATTGATGGAAACAGTGAGTCAGCTCTGAACACAACCAACCAGTCGAGTGTTAATCCTGGATGTTGATGGAGCAGGTCTCTGTAAAGATGTAGGCAAAACAGGCTCTTGTTTCCCGTTATTTGTCCAGCCTGATCACGATGAATGTAAACCATTTCTGTCTGTTTCACCAATGAGCCAAAAACAGAGAAAAACAAAAACGAGAAGGAGCTTCAGTGTCTTAATGCACAGCTGTTGCCGTAGTCCACCAATCATACATGCACAGCTGTAACTAACAATAGAATAAATAAATGTTTATAGTAATTGATGTGTTTATTGTTCTAAATGCACATTTCTGCCCCAAAAAGTAAAAATCTGAACAACTTTTAGGTTTGTCTTTAAGCTTGGTAGAAGGATTAGATACATTATTAATTGAGTTGACTGAGTTTCAAACACAGTGATTATTTTAAGATGAGATAAGATAGATAATTTAGCCCTCATCACAAGGTTCAGTCATTACAATTAGTTATATGTTGCTTTACAGGTGCAGACAGACCAGAATATTTGTACAGAAGGGCTGCAGGTGGAGATGAGAGAACTGGAGAAACAACTGGAGGCGCTGGAACAAAGAGGAGTCGAACTGGAGAAGAACCTGAGAGACTGCAAGAATGGTTCACTAAATTGTTCTTACTGATTTTAGACAAAATTGTTTACTAACCGTGTAATAGAGATGCTTATATCTCTGGCCCATCCTATTTAATTACAGATAAAGAGGGGGAACAAATGCTAATGGAGTGGTTATCTCTTATCCATGAGAGACATGTCCTGGTGCGCAGAGATACAGAGCTGGTTTATCTGTAAGTAGATTAGACCAGGACAATGATTTTGCTCTGATAATGAGTTGTACGTGCCATTATTTTTCAACTCCAGTGTTCTTTCCCAGGGCGAAGCAGCAGAAGTTGGAGGAGAGACAGGCAGACGTGGAGTACGAGCTCAGATGTCTCCTCAATAAACCAGGTAAGTGTGTTGTTACTGTTTGCATCATATTTGCAGCTAAATAACAAATATTCATCTCATTTACTATTAACTTGAATCAGGGACCCAACATTTCTAGTCCCAGAGGTTACAATTATTTGGTTCTGTGAATTTTGCCTTCTGGTCAGATCATTTGTGTGAATAACACATAGAACAGAAACCTCACTGGATGCAGTTTGTTGAATGTGGTGAATGTGATGCCGTGCTTTGTTTTGTTATATGTTACGCACCGTCGTCTTCACATTCAGAGAGCGACTGGAGTCAGGAGGATCGAGGTCAAGAGAAGCAGCTGATGGAGGAGCTGGTCGCCATCATCGAACAGAGGAACCAAATCATCAGCAGCTTGGATCAGGACAGGCAGAGGTGCACGGAAAAAAAACACACACATGGTGCTTTCATGTTCATAGATTTTTATTTGGAAAAGTGTAAATGCAACTTTGTGTTTCTGATTAGGGAAAGGGAAGAAGATATGCTTTTGGAAGCCATGATGAAGAACAAAGGTAAGAAAACCCTCTTAGAAATAGCATCTTTCATATTCTTCTCCGGCCCATGTTTCCTCTCTGCTCATGCAGAAGAGCAGAGTTCTTTAAAACAGACTTGCTTACAAAAACTGTTGAACATATTTCACTGCATGTACCTGTGATATCTCTCCTCAGAGCTACAGAAAGAAGGACTAAAAGAGCTGAAGAAGTCAAAAGGAAAGTTCAAGCCAAGCAAGGTTTTTAAGATGCTGAACCATAAAGCTGCAGAGAGCACCAAAGACTCCACAGACAAAAAGAGCTGAAGTACCATCACGACTGCAGAAACTCTCACAGACAACAAACTCGTTTTTACTTTGAGATGATGAAGATAGGAAAAAGTATTGATCATAATATGAAATGGTTTATTAATTTTATGTTCAGGAGCACTCAGGTAGCATAGAAGAAATGAATCATTTGCAGTTCAGCATTATCAAACACATTTTATCCTCTGTGTTTAATCACTTGCCCTCTCTACCATATGCAATCAGTATTTATGTTTTTTATTTCATTACATACTTGTATTAGTATGTAATAAATATTTATTTGACAACGTTTTTTGTCTTGTCTATGGAGAAGGATTGTATATAATATGATTAAACAACTTTTATTGTGAATAATATTTTTTATTATTGTTTTTTTTATGGTAGTTATCTACTATGCTGGAAAAGGTGCATTTGAAGTAACTCAAAACAGATAAAACCAACTTGTCCTGAGTTGTCTGAGTAAGAACATTCACATACATAATATCAGTTTTATTGTTTCTGCTCTAATGTTGTGGTTTTAAGTTAGAAAATGGGAATCCTTAAAGAGCTGAACACAGTGATGCAAGAACTGCAAATAACCTGGCTGTAACTTGTAACTGGATTTGTGCCTCCTGTCTAGTCCTGTCTTGTTTTTCTTCAGAGAGTTTGTTTAGTACAGAAAGAGTATTTTTTTTTTTTTAAAGGCACTTAATTTAGAGTCAAAGTTGAGGAATTCTCTTCAAGGAGTCCTGGTTTGTTTTTGACAAATAGTCTAAATAAACGTAAAGAATTAAATGCATCAGTAATACACGGAAATGTCATGCTATTCTTACAAAAACATTTTGTAGTTTTACCTACTCATTCCTCCGTCAGTGTCACTCTTTTTCTAAGTTTGTAACCCAAATTAAGTAACAATAAAACAGACTAATGAAATTTGACTGGTGTCACAGTCGTGTATTTCTTTTATTGTATTCGCCAGAAAAGGTCGTTTTAACTTTGCTCTGCGTTACAAGCGGAACGAAAACCCGATGTTGTTCTTCAGCATCCGGAATATTTCCCGACGGACCAAACAACCGGAAGTGGAGCGTCCTCAGCGTTCATGTGGGTTCATGTTGACAACAAAAAGCGTCTCTCGGAATTGTAACACTGAGGATTCACCTACACGGGCTTCAAAATAAAACATGTCCGACAACGAAGATAAGTAAGTAACACACTGAGCTTCAACGTGTTACACTAAAGACACACCGACTCTCTCTTATAGCGATAGCACAACGTGGGCTAACGGCAGAGCTAACTGTTCACTCCTCAGTGACTGTGGAGCTGTTTTCCTGGTGATAACTGTCTTCATGTCCACATTTGTAGCTTCGACGACGGAGATTTTGATGATGCCGAAGAGGACGAGGGGTTAGATGACCTGGAAAACGCGGAAGATGTAAGTCCACAGTCTCATTTAGCCTGCGTGCAACTTTTAATAAGTAGTTAACCTTTTGGTTCCGCCTCTGCTGTGTGATCTTGTATTGTGGTCCATTTGTAGTTGATACGTTCAGACCTGTTGTTGCTGTCTCCTGTGAGCAGGAGGACCAGGAGAACGTGCAGATCCTGCCGGCAGGAGAGGGACAGCAGGCCAACCAGAAGAGGATCACAACACCGTACATGACTAAATACGAGAGGGCCAGGGTGCTGGGCACACGAGCTCTACAGATAGCGTGAGTGGGGTTTTTTATGTGTTGACCTACACACTGTGTCCTGGGTTCAGGTCTGACCTCTGACCTTTGACTCAGATCTACACACTCTTGTACTCACACTCTCTTACAACCTTTGGCACTGGTCTACAGAGATGTGGGGGGGGGGTGACATGGCCAGATGAGTGCATGTGTGGCGAACACCAAGAGAGAATGATACAGGCCTGAATGCTTGACCCCTACAGTGGGGGGGTCTGGTGGCTCTGTTGTATGTCTTGTACCTTTCTGAGGGAAGAGTCACTGCAAATGAATGCCAAGTTGTTCTGAGGGATCACTTTTATCCTATGATGATCCACTGAATGGTTTGAGTATGACAGTGATGATGTGAATCATATGCTATGGCCTCACACTTATTGCAGATTTTGTACTGATGTGTTACACAGCGCTCTCCACCACCATCAAAACCCCAAATGAGAGAATATCTTTTGGAAGAATGGTGTTCGTCCCTCCAATAGAAATACTGTTCTGGCTGCACATGGTGGCCCAACACCTTACTAAGAGACTTAATGTTGGGTTCTTTTAATTTGTCGCCCGTCTGATGATCGATGATTGTGATATTTGAGTGCATTGGGAAAAACCATGACAAAGATACAAAGAAACAGCGAGGTTCCCCTCTGTTAGATGACAAGTAGAACCAGGCTGCAGGGGAGCTTGGAGAGGATCTCTAAAATACTGCTATGTTATTTTTGCCATACATTTCTCTCTGTATCTTCATCATCATGAATCATACGTACAATTAGCCCAATATTGATGTATGACTCATGCATGAGGGTGATCTAAATCACTTTAGTAAAGATACTGGCATACATGGTATTCTTGCCAGCAACACAGAAGCATAGCGGTGCAGTATCATTAAGTTCACTCACTTTAAGATATCAGGAAAACAAACCATCCGTAGTCCCACTCAGTCTGCACTCTGAGTCGTTGCAGTATTCGTTGCTCTGTCTTGTAGTCGGCGTAATGTGAGTCAGTCCTCTCTTGAGGCAGACACAATCACCCCCCAAAAGCAAAGGTATAGTTCGCACACTGAGTAAAACCACTAGATTCAAATGAAACTCAGTTAGCCTCTGCCACTTACATATTGACTTTAATTCAGTATTTATTGTACCTGTCTGTCTGTTTCCAACAGGATGTGCGCTCCAGTCATGGTGGAGCTGGAGGGAGAAACAGACCCCTTGCAAATAGCTATGAAAGAGCTAAAGTAAGTGATCATTTTATGGTATGAATGATCAGCAATGCTGTATGAAATTCTATCACGGCTACATCTTTTAGTTTGTGTTTGTCGTTATGTAAGTAGGTCAGCATCCTGTGCTGTAGAGTCGGTCTGTACTTCCCAGTGTCTTACCGTGATTGTCCCCTCAAACAGGAGCAGAAAGATCCCCATCATCATCCGCAGGTACCTTCCTGATGGAAGTTATGAGGACTGGGGCTGTGATGAGCTCATCATAACCGATTAAACGACCCACACTGACAAAGCAATAAATGCTGGTTCACACCCCCAACCATCTCAGGTCAGTCAGCTGCACAAACCCAGAAGATTCCTAAGACGGCTGCGATTATCACCCACCTGTTCATGCCTCAATTTGATCCACAAACATCCATCACATCATGTGACTCTGCCAGTCTGTGATATTTGAATACATGAGATGTACTGAACAGACACTAGAAGGCTCATAAAAATCAAAAGACTGTGCTGCCTGCAGGTTTATAATATTATTAATAATTAATATTTGTGATCTGACTTGTTACGTCCGCAACACAACTGCAGGTTAAATTCAGAATCTGTTGTACTTCTTTTTTTTTTTTTTTAACAGCTGCATTATAACTTAGAGCCACAAGGGGGAAATGTAACTTAGCTCAAACATTTACTTTGTTTTACAAAATAGTCTTGTGTTGTAATTATTCCATTTGTTGTTTTGAAGGAAAGAGGTGTTTAGTGTAAAAGAACTGTTTTATTGTTATTAATAAACTCTTTTGTATAAATCACCATGTCTCATTCACAATAACAACTATGAACCGTTTGAGATGTTTGTAGTGAGTTTGAAGCTGGGTTGCTATGGGTTAATATCCCTGTCACGGAGCTTTAACAATATAATTATGCAATAAGCCACTTACACCTGAACAAGTGGGAAGTTCAGCTAAACTAAAGGAATTTCAAGAGTGTCCTTACAGCGTGTCTTATCGCCACATCATATTTCAGGCTTAGAAGTAAATAAGTTATTCTTAAAAATAAATAAAAGATTCTAGGTGAGATTTCTTGAAAAAGGGCCGTTTCTGATACATCTGTCACACCCAACATGTTCTAAGCAAGGAGAAAAGTCCCCAATCCATCCACACCGCTCCATCTCTTATTTCTCTCCCCATGTCTCTGGTATGGGACTAGTATGGGAGCCTGAAAGATTCTCATCTGGCTTAATGTTCCATAACTCTACTAAAGAGATGAGGCAGGTTAACTTGTGCAGCTGATGGAGAAGTGTTGTAACCGTCATGATGCGCTCTGCGTGTCACCCCCCTTCCCCCATACAAACACATACGCACAAAGCAGCCAAACAGTCCCTGTATTGTTCAGTGAAAATGGGTTGTTGCCCAGCAGAACGAGGGTCGGTGCATGCTGGAAGATAGAGGGGGCTGGAAGTTTGTGAGAAAGAGAGGATTAACGGCTTTGTTGTAGAAGGAGCAGTATGATGATACTACCACTATTATATGTTCAGTGTGTGTGTGTGTGTATA
>NW_023339696.1:4216074-4232514 GCF_004916995.1 Morone saxatilis
TATATATATATATATATATCTATATATATATATGTATATATATATATATATATATATATAACACGTTTATAATAAAGACATCCTACTACTAAAAATGGGGAATAAAACAGCCAAGAAACAAGCTTTATGACGAAGCAGCGTGTTTTCCGGTGGTGAAAGTAAAGCCAAGAGATGTTTAGGTGTGTAATGTTGTATTCTCATCTATCTGTTCAACTATCAGGGAGAAGCCAGAGTGAACTGGTGTCTATAATTGTGCTAGCCGCAGTCATGTTATTAATTTCTGTGAAGAAATTTGCCTTAATCTGTGAGTCTTTTGATTGGAGGAAACTGCGCCTCAGGGTGACGCTGCACTCCTTTCGTGGGGTGGAGGGAGGGGGCGGCCCATGTGACACTCAGCAGCACCAGCCACAGTGAGGCCACCAGCAGGTCGTCCTCAACCGAGCTGAGGGCTCGACTAATATCTTCTGACTACTTCTCATTACTCTTTACCACTTTATTTGCTTGTCTTCTTATCTGTATTATTGTGTTTCTTTCTTTATGGTTCTCTTATCTCTCACTATTTAGTTGTTTCACCCTCTCCTGCTCACTCAGTTTTAGAGACAAGGGTGATCATAATGCAAACATATTACTGGAATTTGATCTGTTTATCTTTGTTGTGCTCTGACAATTTCCCATTAACCCTGTTATTGCACGGCACTTGTACTAAATAGTATACCATTCCTAGCATTTGTATACTGGCTTTATAGATTGGATTATTGGATAAAGTGATGATGAATTATGTTAATTATTTGTGATTTCACAGATTGTCATTCTAACCATAGACGCTGCTTGACTCCAACTTTCTATTTGGCTTTACACTTGAGACCAGAAACATCTAACTGTGTCTTTGATATGTTTACCAACCAGGCCACAGAGAAGAATTTTTGTTATGCGATTTAATGTATGGACTGGACTTTTCTTCTAATCATTGCAAACCCTTTGTTAAATGTTTTCTCACCGTCTCCCTCAGCAATATGTCTCTTAATGTGTTCAGCGTTTCACACTTACACAGTCACACTTTAACTGCAGTTCCGTGGACTTTTAGTGATTTCTCAGTCTCTCATCATTGAGGTGATACAGGACCCATACTGCTTAACAGAATGAGACGATGAGTGTTCTGCAATACAATAATAGATTGCTGCAGTTCTCAATGTATCAGCATGTCTGGGACAAACAAACACAACCCCCTCCACCTAACAAAATATCCACCGTACAGTGGCAGGGTGAGCTGATAGCTCCATCGACTGAAATGGAAGGTCACACATCAGCTGCACTCCTACCTGTTCCTGGGTCTGTTGCTCTTGGCTGACGTCTACTTTAACAGTTTGGTTCCTCAGAATGCACTTAAACAGATAAATAACTCTACCTACGTCTTCTATCTGGTTAACTTACCTTTTAGAGTGTTTTAATCCCATTACAGCTCCAACTTTTTTTTTTTTTTTAGTGGATGGGGTGAGTGTGGGGGATGAGAGGAGGAGGGTGAGTAGAGGGGGTGGCAGGGTCTATGCGCAGAGAGAGTATGAGAGTCCCTTTGTATCCCGGTGAAGCTACAGGCCAGGCAGTTATGGGTAAGGCTCCCTCATTGCCCCGTTTCCCTCCTCCCCGAGCTCCCCTTCAATGGCCCTCTTTGTCTTTCCAAAGTATCACACAGCCGATTAAAGAGAGGGAATTAGGAGTCAGGCTTAACCCGTAACACAGAGAAACACACATGCACATTATAACAAAGTTGAAATATGCATATAGGCATGCATAACCAATCGTACCCCCATCTGGGGCCAGATTAGTTCAAGTTCAAGGAAGCTTTCTGTTGTGGTAATCAGCTACAAACTACAGTACATGAATGTGGATCTGATGACACTCCTGCTACTGTTGTAACACATCACCCCCGCAGTCCAACACAGTGCCTGCTGATCACTCATGTTCAGCTCACCTCTGCTAATGGTCAATTGTAGATTGCTGCACACAGCTAAAGTGAATTATCCATTAGCTGAACAGATTGGCTGGATGCCACAGAGACGTGCTTTTTGTTGAGTTCATAATAATCAAATTAGTTGTTTGAAAATCAGGATGTCAGTTTGTTAGTACACTGTAGTTATTATTCAGACTGAGATGTTTATTGATAGATGGTTATTTCTATAATTTCTTCCATTGTAAAGAGAAATGTTTCAAGAGGCAGACTTGTATTAAAGCAGAAATAATAGAGCTTTATTTCAAGTGAGAGTAAAAGATCATTAGTCATTATCACATGTTCAGGCTGTTGCTCCTGCTGTTATTTGGAGGTTGCGTTGCTGTGTTGTGCTGGCAACAAGTTATACAAGAATGGAAAATATGAAATACTAAAATGGCAGTAACAGTCAAAAGTTTTCTTCATAATGGAGAGAAACCAATAACAGCGCACACAAACATAAAACAATATAAATAAGAAATGCAAAATCATAGCAACATTACAGGTATTTTATACATAGCAACAAGGATGTAACTCTGCCTCTTATGCTGGAGGTAAATGGTTAAATAGATGTCGACCAGTAATTAAAACAAGCAGTGCTGCATGCATATGGTTTGGATCTGTGTCCAATAGTGATAAAAAATATTTAAGTGATATACATGAAAACAAAGAATAATTACATATGGAAAAACAGTGGACCATAAAGAGAGATGAGAAATCAGAAAGAAAGACAGAATATAAAAAACAGATGAACTAATAGTCCAAAAGTTGGGAAAGACACAAACATGATTCAACATAAAATACAGGTTGTTGCTTCTCTGTTTCCTTGTGAGTAGCTGGTATTATTAAAGACAAGGCACATTTTATGTTTAATATTCGGCTGTGTTAAAACATTATCTCCTGGAAGCTTCACTCACTCAATCCCTGGCAACTGTTTCTCAGTATTGGCATCTCCTACATTGAAACTGTCCCAGAAATAATGTTGTTTTTTTAAGTTAAACAACTACAATCAAAAGATCAGACATTTCACATTGAATACTGTTCTATATACACATTTTGAATAACGCACAAAGGAAAAGGTAGGCAGTGGTGCAGACTTTCAGTGGATAATAATGGCAAAAAGCATTTGACAGCATTAATACAGTCAATTGTTAAAACGATGAATGCTTCTATCATGTATTTTATGACACACTGCGACCGTCGTCAATGAAAAGCCATTATCTAAGTATAAATATGTCTGTTATCATGAATGTTCTTCATGAATACGTCAAATACTAATGAAAATCATCACACTCATCAGTGCCATTGTGAAAAAGGCAAAAGTAGCTTTTGACACTAATACGTTTTAAAGTAATTTACAAGAAGTCACATTGGAAAAATGCTGACAGCTAAGAGAAAACTAATTAGCAACAAAATGTAAGGTAGTTTTGAGTGTCACGTTGGGAGAAACATCTATACAATCTGTTTCTTCTTTACAAGTTTTGGTCTCAAAACTTTGGTCATTTCACAAATTTCTCAAATCTGTATGCATCAATATACGCACATTTGCAGTTTCAAGTACATAGTATAAACTATCCTGATAATAGTCAGTCATCATGAAAACTGTTTTTTGACTAAATATACATTTAACTTAACAAAACCTCAACATGGTTTTATGGCATTTGTCTTCCACTTACGTCCATTGTGTGTACAAAAGGCATTTTAAGTCAACACAGCATAATAATTTGAATGAAATAGGCACAAATGTGCCTCAAAAAACCCAACAGAATGCTATCAGTATTTGTTGTATTGATTTCCAAAAGCAATACAAAACTAATATATGTTTGATAAAAGGTCAGTCTTGCCTGAGAAGTGAATGGGCCACAGCTAAGTAGTTTGGCACTCCATTCTTCTGGGTACAAAAAAAATCCCATTTCATATAGAATGAATTTAGCTCCCTCTCAGTCACACCCTTCACAACACAGATCAAGGTATTGCTGATTCTTAAAGTGTACTACGGTCCCTGTTGCTACTGACCCCTTGTGGCTTGTGGGAGAGGGTTGAAGACTACAATGTGTCTCCTCTGATACACATGGACTCACCAAACTGACAGGGACATGGTCCTTTACCACTTTATGAACGCTGTCACCAGAGGCCTTGCTGCTGTAAATCTAACCTGGAACTCTGCAGTGGTGGTAGGTGGGTGTTTTTCCTCTGTGCCACCAAAGTTATACATTCTCTGACTGCTACACTGTGTGCCCCAAATAAACAACCATGTTTCAAAAGCACCACCCTCCAAGCTCATCCTTGAGCTGTGATGGCATTTCTGCCTCCGGGCAAGAGCAGAACGGGGTTTCTCCCTTCCTGCTTCCCCAGCCGACTCCCCAGGTGCCTGCCCACTCCCCCCGGGCCAGACCACTTTCACCATTGCTACCACCAACACTACTGCTGTTGATGCTGCTCCTTGGGTCTGACATGGGGGCTGAACCTGCACCAGTGCCCTCTGGTCTCGTTGTCTGTCATGGCCGCGACAGCGTTGTGTAGACGGGCTGTTCCCAGTGCGTGGGGCTGTGTGACTGCGGTACGTTGGCAGGGTCACTGATGGCAGTGTACAGGGGCCTCTGGGAGGGCCCCATGTAAGAGAAGGCAGAGTACAACCCCGAGGCCTGGCTGGAGTGAGCATAATATGACCCTGAGGCCTGGTGGTCAGCGTATTCAGCAAACTGAGCCCTGGAGGCCAGTGAGGGGAAGGCTGAACTGTAGTGAGGAAGGCTGAGGGGAGTGTAGGTGACGTGGGAACCAGCTGAGACAGCCTCTGCAAAGTGACCCCCAGCACCTCCGGCCTCGCTCTTGATCTGGGCCTTGGAGGGATCTGAGCCCAGAGGGGAGCCATGATGTTGCTGCGGCTGTTGCTGCTGCTTGGAGAGCCAGGCTGCTGAGTGTCCACTGGCCGCTGCCAGAGCTGAGGAGATGCCGTAAGTGTACGGAGAGGCTGGAGAAGCTGTTGCAGCTGCACCTGTCCCAGCGCTGTGCCCCACCCCAGGGTGCCCATTGGGGGGAAGGTACTGGTCAAACTCATTGACATCAAAAGGTTCCATGTTGACCATCACCTCGTGGCTCATCTCACCAATGTCCACATTACCAAAGTCAATGTGAGGTTTCCCAGATCCCGGAGCTCCTGAGCTTCCCTCTGCTCCCATTGTGCCACGGGAGCCCCCATTGCCAGGACCCTCCCGTTTTCCATCACCTGCCTTACCAGACTGAGTTTCGGTCTTGGGAGTGGTAGGAGGTGTGGGAGGACTGTGACTCTGACCTGTAGAGACACAAGAAAACATGTGGTTACAGTAATTTTCTTGACAGATTCAAATAATTATCTGTGTGCCACTGCAGCTGTATCCAGACTAAGCTAACAGTGTGACAGGGAAACAGTGTCAGTGGGGTAGTGGGTGGGAGCCGGCAGCCCACCTGCAGGGTGGTGCACATCTGAAAGAGGGGAACGAGCTCCCCCACTGTGGACCACTTCCAGGTGGAGGCCCTTGTAGTGGGACTGGCTGACCTCACCCTCCGAATGGCCATCGGCCTCACTTCCTGATCCGGAACCAGGTTTTCCATTTTTGCGGCGTCGTGGCTGGTATTTGTAGTCGGGATAGTCCCTCTTGTGCTGCTTCCTCAGCCTCTCTGCCTCCTCGATAAAGGGTCGTTTGTCACTCTCATTAAGAAGCCTTGGATAAAAAGAAAACATGTCAACAGGTTCGTTTAAGGTATGAAGAACCGATGGAATGTTTCACCACTCAACCAGAATTAGGCCACTGTGGGTTTCTTTAGGGCAAATGTTAACAGTAATAGGGAAATGGTAGTCATCTGAGAACATCTGTGTTACCGGTAACATGAATCCTAAAAAATGCACATTAAGTCTTCAAGGCTTAATATTCTGGAGGAAGTAAAGAATCTGGGTTAATGGACATGAAAGACAACACACAGTATATAGGTCAACATTTTCTTTCACAGATAACAGTGTTACGTACAGCAACATACTTTCCAGTAATAAATTTGATCCATTTTTAGTGCACATTAATACATTATGCTTCACTCAATCTGCACAGCTGCATCTAATGTCATGCCTGCGAGGAGCTTTTGACTGCCGGACAGTAACGAAATAACACAGGCCAAACATGCATCCTGTCTGCAAACATGAAACTGAGCTCCTCCTTACTACTGCTAGCAGGAATGGCATGAGAAACCCCTGACCTCCCTCAGCCTCGCCGTTCATCGTGTTTCTCGGCCAATTAACCAATCATGTCTGAGCCCAAGGTCAAGTCTTCATCTAATTATTGCTCAGTCCCCACAAGGTTAATGAATTTAACCTATTGGCCATCTTGTCAGTGAATAGCGATTGTTCTGTGTGAGAAAATAGAAACTGAATGGATGGTCTGAAAGAACCTTAAACTTAAAGACCTGCAGGGGTTCTGTGATCAAGAGGCAGCCGTGTTGACATATAAGACCCAGTATTCGTTTTTTAGGAGGCTAACCGTAAAGATTCACTTTACTCTGGCTGACCAGGGAATATTAGCAATTTCAGACCACAACTTACATAAATGTGTAAGCAAGCAAATGTATTAAGTAAGAGCAGGGGGAGTTTAAAATATGAATTTCACATTAAAATAATAAGGGAAATCTTGCCATACTTAAAGTTGAAACCCCTCTGTTTCCCTCAGGAGCCATTTACTCCTGCAGCTACATGGCCAGTAATTAAACAGTGTGTGAAATTAGCCTGGATTCAGGAACATGTGGCCACAGCACACTCACAGTTACGACATACAAATGCTTCTCAGCTGGTGAACTGTGTCCAAAAGTGGGCAGCGAGACAATGTGGCAGAGTTTTAGGGCAACCATCCATGTCTCCTAAAAATCACAATCATATGCAGCACAACTCTGCAAATATATTCAGCAGAAAACATAATTCCACAGACCAGATGAGGGAATGTTGTCTTAAGACATTTTCTCATGAACAAGGTCACAATGTTCTTGAGAAAAAAAACATTGACTTAAACCAAATTGTCCAGGGAAAAAGGCAGAAGCTTGTTGCATAATTATCATAATTAAAGAAAAAAGATCCTAGATAAAATATAATAAAGCAGAGGTGTCTGCATGTTCACAATAATGTATGGTGTGCTTTAACTGTTATATCTGTAGAATACACATGTACGCCTACATTGCCCTTGTTTTCTTATTATCAGCATCTATGTGAGCAAGTTGGCCAGAATTAAAATCCAACAAAGAAAAATTATAGAAAAATTAAATTATGGGGACTCTGAGTACAGGATGCAGCATATCAGTTTGTTGAGGTGATACTTCTTTGCAAGCCAGTTTTTTGGGGAACTATTCAGAACTACTTTGTTTTACCCAGTTGCATTTATTCCTGTAGGTTGCCCGTGATGCTGACCTTTGTCCTACCCTAATCTAGAGCTATTTCCCATAATCCCAGAGTTAAAAAATAAACTCTGACCCTTATCTATAGGCTAACTGTGACGTTTCAGCAAATGTTTTTATTGAAAGCTAAATAATTATCCTGATCATTTTTATTTAATGTTGCTCTGTTTAAATAAAGTGATGGAGTATCACCCAACAACCCCTGCTGTCCACATGTCGCAGGCAGCTGTGTGCTTGAGCAGAATCGGAACATCACAGTGATTTGACAATGGGCGGACTGTCAGCCCTGAACTATCCACATAAAGTGGCCTCCTCACCTCCAGAGCTTCCCCAGGGTCTTGCTGAGCTCCGCGTTGTGCAGGTGCGGGTGCTGGTCGGCCAGTTTCCTCCGCGCCGCCTGCGCCCACACCATGAAGGCGTTCATTGGCCTCTTCACGTGCGGCTTGTTCTTGCTTCCGGAGTTTACGCGCACGGGCATGGGCACGAGGGTCCAGTCATAGCAGTTGAGCACCTGGCTCACCGCCTCACGGATTCCTGCGGGGAATCGGTCGTCCTCATCATCCGATTTGACGGAGGAGCCGCCCGCCACCGTGTCGTCCAGACCCTCCAGCTGCGGCTGCTGCCTGCCCCGTGGAGAGGCGAGTCCCCCACGCCAGCCGCAACCGGAGGAAGTGGCCCGGTGACAGGGGGAGCGACCTCGTCCGACCCATCCCCCGGACTGAGGCCTCAACCGTACGATATAGCTATTTTCCTCTCTGGACCCATCTTACTAGCACAGGCACACACCACACACCACACACCACACACACACCACACCCAACCCTCCAGGTGCGCCGAGGATGCGAGGCCTGTTCCTAAATGCCTATCTCTACCTGTCGGGTCCTTGTTGCTGTTTATCCCTACAGTGACGCACGGAGTGTCGGCTGACTGCGGTCTGATCTGTCTCTCTGGCCTCCTCTGTAAGTTATAATATAAACTGCCAGTCTGTCTCTACTCTCAGCCTCCGTTGCAAAACTCTGTGAGGGTTCCACATTAAAGTTCTTTCCATCCGCGTTGTTGGTATCATAGGCGGCTCAGTGCGCACCTTGGACCCCAGTTTACCTGCTAATGCACAACTGTCTGCGCCAAACTCACACCCGGTCTCACTTCCCTCCTCACTTCCCCTTCACTCTCTCCTCCGTTTGTCCCACGATTGAAATCCAACAGCGAGGACCTGAAACAGCAGAGTGATGAGAAGCGTCAGATCAACAGGCCGGAGGAAGAGTGACAGTCCAACAACACCTCTAGGCCCACTCACTGCACGCCCACGGAGGAGGTACTGATCATGCCAGGTCAGGGCCTCACTATGGGGGAAATGTGTGTTTGATTTTGCACAGTGTCTTTCTCACACTAATAAAACCTATAAGACTGGCCCTGAAAAGATTGCCCCACCCTAATTTTCCCCAACAAAAATCATTTCATGGGCCCCCTCCAGCCATGTGAGAAGTGCATCATGTGATGAGTACTGAAACAAAATACATACTACATAATAGTACAAAATCTTAGAGTCTTTTATCCTTAGAGTGAGAAATAAGTAGGCCTTTAAAGCGGCTGTGGCCTATAGCGCAGTGCCTGGACCCCCCCCCCNNCCCCCCCCCCCCCCCAAACAAGCTACTGTTTAAGGTTTTGCAGTTATTCCAAGCTCCCCGGAGAAAAAGTGCTGGAATGATATGAGGCCGCAGCAGCACAGACCTTGGATTTATACTCTGCAGTTCTTGGATAAACATGGCCTGGCGCTGGAAATATAAACCCCGAGTGCGTGCGTGTCAGTACGCGTGTGTGAATTAGACACAGTGTGTTTGTTGAACAGGGCCAGGTCTATCGGCGGGAGCAAAAATGTGTCCTTGTTTTGTCCATTAAATCAACACCCTGCCCCGAACTTAACGTCCTAAATCAGCGAACTTCCTGTGAACCAACAACCCACAGCCCGCCGGTTTGTTTTCTGCTCCGGTGTCACATTGCAGGGACATTAGTGATCTCGCTCACGTCTAGTGACATTATGAAATAGCTTGTCAGTTTAACAGAACGTGTGTTCATAGGTTAAGTGGGGGAATATAGCCACACTTAACACTCTGCTTACCTCACCTTTACATGTGAGAAAATGGTTCACCACTTCTTTTTAACGTTTAACCTAAACTGATGCTGCTCATTTCTGGGGCCTTTTTCTGACCATCTACTGTTCTACTTTTTAAACACACCTGTAATTTTAAAAAAGGACATTGGGCTCTGTTGGCTGATTGCAGAGAGGCTCCTTTAATTAACATCAGAGTGGATGTCAGGGATCGTATCAGTGTCCAGTTAGAGGGTCATGTAAAGCTTCGCCATCTGTCCGCGGAGCATTAATAATGATATTCGCCTGCCACCTGGTCTGAAGGCCAATTCACAGACTGTCATCTCGCCTCGAACGCGCCCCCGCAGCAGAGACACAATGCGTAAACATCGTGCGTAATAAGGCACCAAATGCCTCGCTGCGCACGTGTTGCTTGTGTTTGCACGACACTCTCTCGCTCATAATGTCCAATGAAATAAAAGGAAGGGGAATGACTGAGAATCATTTACTTTCTTCACTGACCGCATTCATTTTAAAGTGTATTATTTCTTTAGCCTCAGATTAGGAACAAACAAACGAATGATGAACTCAACAGAGTAGTCTCCACTGGGCACCAGTCTGCGGCAACAACTGTCATTTGATTTATTATCCTATAATATATAATATATAAATCATGCTTGTTATTAATTTACATTACTGGGCACATTTACTGTGCGTAATGAATCTCGGCTATGTGAACTCATTATCGCCGCTCGACTTGCCAGTCAGTTGGCCTTAATTTGCTTGTTTTTTTCAATTAGTTTCACAATAGCTTATATTTACAGTGTCCTCTAGTCCACACAGCTCCAGAATGACAGTAAATACAGGACAAACAGGCACAAGAGGTAGTCAAACCAGGAGCACTCTAATCTAACAAGGAAAAATACATATAAATAAATTGTTTAGACTTTTCCCACCGAATTCCATGTCTAGGATAAGGCTACTTTGTCAGTAATGTGCGTTTAGAGTTCCTTTAAACTTCTAAAAACTGAAATCTCCTTTCTTTGATAAACAGTTTGAACATTTTTTTCTTTTATTAGTATGAAAATTCGCAGGGTTAGTCGAATAGAAAAAGCTTGAATTTTAAATTCCATGTCAAGATAAGAAGTCCAAACAAACGATGATCAGCGATGTATAAAAACCAAGCCCAGAAATCAATTTAAAACAGAAGCACTTGTTGCGCTGATACAATAATCTATCATTACAAGATTCACCATGACAGTTATTAAGTTTGTGATCATCACCCTGGATAAAAAGTGTGTGGAATGTTCTTAAAGCTCATACCAAACTGTTTGTGATGCTGATAATTAATTTTTTGACATTATTTTTAGATGGTTGTACAACTAAAATGGCTGAAATGTCCCAAATGTTACATTATTAAAGTTTCACAACGAACAAATCAGTCATTTTTGGCCCAGTATAGAACCACAGTCCTCGCTCACGAATCCTGAAAGAGTTGTTAATAATCGTCATGCAACTATAAATATTTCATCTCAAAATCTGAGTCGGGCTTCCTCTCTATGATTCCGACGAGAAGAAATAAATGCAATCGCAGAGTGGGAGCAGCCACCAGCAGCAGCAGAGAGGAAAGAGTTGGAAATGCTAAGCGCCTTACTTCAGTAATGAGAAAAGGAGGTCGCCGGTTTAGCACGAGAATCCGTGAGTTCCCGAGTTTCCAATGTGACGCTCGCTCCCCAGCCCCCTCGCTCGCGCAGCCCGAGTATGAATGCCTGCTCTGTGTGTCGGTACCGGGGCTTAAAGAGCTCCTTGTATGAGGCTGAGAGGAAAAAAATAAAAAGGTACTGGGGGGGACAAGTCTTAAAGGAGCAGCAGAACTGCACAGATGAAGACTCGGAGAGCCCTGATTGGTTGAAGTAATAGTTTCTCTCTCTCTCTCTCTCTCTCTCTCTCTCTTTCTCTTTCTCTTCTCTATCTCTCTATCTATCTATCTATCTATCTGGAAAATTGACGTGCTGTTTCTCTCAAATCAGTTGAGCTTGAATACAGTCAGATACGAGCGTGCGTAAATTGTGCGCACGACATTTTATGCAAAGAGTTTTGAACATGAAAATTGTACACAAGATTTTCATTTTGTACATCAACACCCAGCTCTGACTATTTTACACAGGCAGATGCATTATGGTATCAATCGACGCATATTCTGTGTTGTACAGGTGTGTTATACTCCCCGCCTTGTTTAGGCGTTAACACAAGAGGAAGTCCAATTAATGACATTTTCCATTTTTCAGAAACCCAGATGAGCCTTTTCATTTACAGATTCCCTCCGACAGCAACTGAATGAGAAATAGTAGGCCTATTAAAAGTCAAACTGTGCACGAATCTAATACACAAATTGGATTCTAAAATGAACTCTCAAATTAAATCAAGTGGCATCGGCTGAGAAATGTTCTAATAGTTGATGAATCTGACGCAGTTTAAATTCAGGTTTCAGAACATGCTCGGAGACAACGCAGCTTTCTGTCAGTGACAGATCCACAATTAAATAATTAATTAAATAAAAAAGCTTTATCGGAAGCCTAATCTTTTGTTTTGGAGGAAAAAGGGGGAAAATTGTGTCTCACAAACAGATAAATGATTTTGACTGAACATTATTAAAGGTCAAAGGAAGCGCAAAGACTCAAATTGATTTTACTTATAAATCCTAAATCACATCATGAAACTGTTGTAAGATTTAAATTGACACATTCTTTCAGGTGAAAGCATATGGACTGCAAGGTATGATCTAGTGATCACGTTTATATTTACCACCACAAAATACAGGTCTAGACAACATTCAAAGGCCCTTAAAACGATTACGTGGCGTGGACACTGCGCCTCTTCATGTCCATGTGTGAGATTTATAATCGCATCAGCGCCTCTAACTGAGCGCACGTTTAAAGCCAAACAGTGCTGGTAGAAAATGCAGAAAGGAGAGACGAGATGGGACACACGGATACAAACACAAGCGCTGTTCTTCACAACAATGACCCCTTGTATCCCCGCCATGCGACGCACTGGCACCCAATCCAAAAATCACCACTTTTTTTCATTATCCATTAATGTTCGCCTGTGATAAGGGAATCCTAACCATGAGTGCATCTCTCTGTCTAAAATTCGCTGCCGCTTTCATTCCTCCTCTCCCCTCCTTTCTTTGCCCCCTTTGTTTTATCTCAGGTGAATTGTAATCATGTGATCAAAACGAGCACCCCCTTCCCCCTTAAATGAAAAAAAAAAAATGGGGAACAAACAGCAGTTCTGTGCATATGAAAAAAGAAAAGAAAAGAAGGGAAAAGCTTGTGTCTTCCCTTCTTCCGCCACTCTTTGTCCGCGTCTCAACAAACTCTTGACATGTAGGGAAAAATGCTCCAGGAGCGCGGTGACTCGGCCCCGGGGAGCTGCGGTGGGACTGTCCGGCTCCTGGAGCTTTAAACCGGGGACCTTCGGAGAGCCACTCCGGGGACTTCTCTCCCGCTGCGGAGCGGATGATTTGCGGCCCGGCCTCGGTTTGACGTGAGTGTTTGTTTTGGCATGTGTGTGTGTTTATGAGGGGAAATTAACAGGCCAAAAAAAAGTTACATTGCTACATTAACTGATGACATTTAGGTGAGACCAAAAATGTCTATTAATGTCACACATGTTTCTATGGCAACAGGTTTGAGTGGAAAATGTAGTTGATGAAAGGAGGCAGGAATTGGGACCATTTGTTCGGTCATACTTTTGATATCTGGCACTGTGGCGAAATGCTTCAAAACGATATTTTCGAGTAAAAAAATAATAATTTGTTAGATCAATGAGAAATCCTCCCAGCGCTTTTCTGTCTGGAGAAAAGAGGATCATTTATTTTTGCTTCATCATTTCCTAGAATGTTAATGATGGATGGCTTCAGTCTGCAGAAATTGAATTAAGCGAAGAGAAATAGATTTAGAAAAAACAAAACATCAATTGTGTAATGCATTTGTAGGTTATATAAGACAATACTGCTGCCATATATACCTCAGTGCTACACATGTCGATCGTAAAGTGTTTTATTAGAAAAAAGGTGCCATAGAAAAGCTTGTTCAATTTCCATGAGCCAAAATTTAAGATCGTTTTTAAGATCGCTAGTTTTCTGTATTAGGCCTAATTATAGTGTGGAATAAAATGTTCCAATTATAGAAAGCCCTGTCTTAAACCTGGTTAAAATTATAAAACGGAAAATTGTGTTTAAATAATTAGAATCAAATTTTTACTAAAGTAGCTTTCAATTTTTTTTAAAGCAAAAAACTTCTATTTGAAGCAATTTTCAAAATACTGAACAAAACCTTAAAGAAAGTCGTCTTAGTAAAATGATACAAGACTTTTTGTAGATTTTTAGGAAATAATAATGATTTACTGTGTGACCTGCTCCCAGTGAAGAATAATTCAAATGTTTAAAATCAATAAAAATTTGATGGACAAAAGGTTGCTTTTAGTAAGAGTGCAACTTTGTGATGTTGTGTGATTAATTACAGTGAATTTATGTTTAAAAGTAATAAAATAACCAACAGTATGGAAAACTCATAACTATAATGGGTTTCCTTAGATTGTTACTAAATGAATGATTTGATTACACTGTACAGCCCACGAAACTGAGGCTCACATTGCAAATTCAAACATTGATGATTATAATGGACGCACAAACATGATACAAACATGTCACGGGACAGAGATGATGTAGTTTGTTGTGAAGCGCACACACACACACACACACACACAGAGTACACAGGGTGACAGTGAAAGGTCAGCAGGCTATATGGGTCCACAGCGTCAAAGCTGAAGCCTAATAGGCCACACGGTCCTGTGACCATTAGGCTGAGACCAGAATCGAGCTCTACACAGACCATCATCCCACTGCTCAACCTGACTTCATACACTCCAGCGAAACTTTATGTATTCCTAGTTTATGTTTCTTAAGTTTATGTCTTTATATTTCACATTTGATCTCTGTACCAAATAGGGACTCATCTAATGATACGATGCTTTTGATGGCAAAAAGATTCCAAGAATGAATAAATAAAAAATAAAAAAAAATGTGGAGCTTTAAATTGTAACAAAACCTTAAAATCCAAACCTGTGTGAACCCAGGCATCTACTGGTGAAAAGCAGGTACTGACCTAACTGGTATTATTGGCCGATCTTTAGTGCCAGATGATGTGACTCTCTGTACACAAAAAGAAGTACAAATTTGTTATAATTTAATAAAACAGTTGAACCGTGGGGCACACTGGATTTAAAGGAAATAATGTCAGAGTAAGAGCCAGATAAGAACATAAAATAGCTGTGTATTTTTTCATTTATTAACATTAATTTAAAATCACAACTAATTTTACTATTCAAAAAGATAATCATTGCATTGTTTTGTATATTGTATCTAGTGATGTGACTGATTAAGTAAATTGTATTGTATTGTAATGTATTAGATTATGTGTTAAGGGACAGTGTTCTTCAGTAAAGGCGCCAAGACAGGAGTGTCGCCCTGTTTGTCTGTTGTCTGTGTCGGACAAACACACTCCTGCTGACTCACAGGAATCTAACCTGTATCATCTGAAAGCTGTTTATACCCCTCTCTTACCCACAGACACATTCTTTCTCTTTCCCTCTTCCTGCATGCACCTGTGCAGCACAGAGCAGGTGTGTCAGTGTTCCCCCGTTGAAGTGGATCAGTCAACCATGCAGAAGGAATCTCGGGCTACTGTTATTGCAGCTATTAAGTTATTACAAATGTAATCAACTCTGTCTTATATTTTGCGATAAAAGCGGCACTCAGGCTTGAGTTCCTCTGGAATAATGCCAGTCATGATGAGATATTGATGGATTCCCATTTATTTTCCTACCCTACAGGGAGGTCAGAGGTCAGACTCAGCCATAGAACGACACAGTCGGAGCTGGTAGGGGTTCACAGTCTTGCTCAACAACAGGGGTTTGAACCCAGGTTCCTTGTTCTTTTTAAGCATCAGACCACCCCTCCATTTTAAAAGTAGCCTTTTCTAATCTAAAACGAAAGGCTGAGTACTGAGTATCTATAATTTATAGATTATTCCCTAACAGTGATAAATATCAGTTACATCCCCACCAATGTCAGGGAATCTTCAAACGGGTAATAAAAGTAGTTCAACTCTCCACAAGACCTTCCTGATCTTTTCTCCCCGTCCATCTTAATAAATTCATGCAGCTGTGTTACATTTAAATAGGTC
Organism: Morone saxatilis; assembly: GCF_004916995.1. Taxonomy (NCBI): domain Eukaryota; kingdom Metazoa; phylum Chordata; class Actinopteri; family Moronidae; genus Morone; species Morone saxatilis. The sequence goes on from NW_023339696.1 coordinate 4,231,808, forward strand.
CCCCTCTTGAACGTCTGTGAATCCGGCCTTTGTGCTTATACCACCCCAACAGTTCCATTTCTTTTGTGTTCGTCTTGGTCCTTTCTCCTGAGTTACTGGGTTAGGGAGGGGGGTAGGAGTTGTAAGAATCTGTGTGTGTGTGTGTGTGTGTGTGTGAGGGCTTGGCAAGAACTTGGACGGGCTTTCATTGCAGCTGGGGAGTGAGGTGGGATGTTGTTTGAGTATGAATGTGCTATATGTGGGTATGTGAACGTATTTGCATGTCCTTCTGTGTGTCCTTGTGAAATAGTGTGTGTGTGTTTGCATGCCTACAGGTGCATGCACGTATGTTACAGAGACATATGGTTGGTAAACGTGTGTGTGTGTGTGTGTGTGGGCCTTTAAGACATGAACGGTGCTGGGTTGGTGAAGGGAGTGTGTGTGTGCGTGTGTGCGTTGTGTGTGTGTGTGTGGTGTGTGTCACGCGCCGCGCTGTGTGTGTGTGTGTGTGTTGCTACGTTAATGAATAGCCCATTGTGCATGCTGCTTCATATCTCCTCTGGCCAGCCAAAGGAAAGAATCTAGTTACTTCAATTGTGTGAGGGGGAACATCTAAAGGAAATTGATATATGGGGGTTGAGGTGGGGTGTGTGGGGAAGTTGGTGGTGTTGGAAGGGGTGGGGGTATTGGGGTAAGGGTCCCCGGTGAGCCAGAGAGAGAGAGAGAGA